>NC_033629.1:9873717-10173717 GCF_001540865.1 Ananas comosus | reverse complement strand
GAAAGCCGACACCGACAGCCGACAGGGCGAGGTGAAAAGTGAAAAGTTTTTATTTTTCCTTTTTTAAAAAACAAAAAAAAAAAAAAACTAGCATGTGGCAAAGGGCTTCCGGGGACTTGTCACTTTAAGACCCTCAAACCCTCCTTTAATATCAAAAACTAGCATAGAACCCGCATTCGCCACGGTTAAATAACTTATGATTAATTTTACATCATAAGTAAATTTGCATTTAATTTTAACAATGTTGTTGTTAGAATTTAAGAAGACATACCGACCGTCCCTAGAGCAAGTGGCAAAGGGCTTGATGATTGGTACCCGAGGTCTCAAGTTTGAATCCTATTTGATTCATATTTCCAGCTAAATTTATTTTTAAATGAAGTAAACGAAACAGGTAGCGTGCTACCTATCTCTCAAAAAAAAAAAGAATTTACGAAGACTACACTTAAATAGGATGAAACTATGGAGAATATCAGAAAAAGAGCTACAAATAACAAAGATAACCCCAATGAGAAATTACAAAGTTATAAACCAGACAGTATAACATAGATTAAATATAAATCATTGTGTAAAACAACATGATCTCAAGTGGGAAAGTACAAACTTATACTAGGTAGTGTTTGGTTCGGGAACAAGGGGGGGAATAAGCCCTTGTTCCCCCCTTTGTTTCCAAACAGTATGTTTGGTTCCCGAAAACAGTAATTTTTAAGTTTTTGAAACAAGCTGATATAAGGCTGAAACTGTTGTTTCACCCGTTTCCTGGAACAAACTTGTTTCTTGATGAGAATCTTGAAATCTAAATTTAATTTTAATGTCAGTAAATTATTAATTAATCTAATTAATATATTTAAATCATTATTTATTGCTTTAATAATTAAATAATTAATTAATTTATTATTTATGATTAATTACATAATATAATTTTAATTCAAATTATAACTCTTATTCCTCTTATTCCAATCTAACCATCCAAACACTATTTATCTTATTCCTAGGAACAACCCAATTTTCATCCAAACGCAAAGTTAGTCTAGTTCCTGCTTATACCTGAACTTGTACCTATCCCAGTAACTAGCAGTTCTTACTTATACCCGAACCGAACGCAGCTCTACTCAGCAATAATGAAATCTGGGAACAAAACTCAAGAACAAAGCTAACATTGAACCAAAGTGTTGTGAACTATTATTACATATGTTGTAAACGCAATATAAAACCCTTTCACTGCAAATGCAATGTAAAACTCTTTTAGCTTCGGTTATTGTTTAGCAGGCCAAGGAAATCATCTAATGGATGCCAACTATGTAGGCTACCCAATGTTTTTATCTTCTTTTTTTTTTTTATTCTTTTCTCATCATAGCAAGCAACAAATATGTGAGGAATAGCCAAAAATATACACTAAAAACAATAGCAAGGGGAGGTCAAAAACAAAAACAAATACAAATAATAGAAGACATAGTACCCCAAAAAAAATATTTATTAAGAAGAGCCTAGAAATCATGGTGTGATAAATTAAACTAACAATAATGCAACGCTTAAAGAAGTTCTTAAGGAAAGATAGGAGAATAGAATTGGGCATATATTTCTTTTTCTAATCCACATGAATGAAAAAAAAGAAAAATGAGACTGAGACAAAAGTCCCATCCAATAATCTCAGTTGAAGTAAATGGGTCTCAATGCACTCAATGAGGCCACCCAAAATTACTTTTCTTTTGTATCCAAAATTGCTTCTCTTTTGTAGTTTCGGCAATCACCTCAAAGAGACCCATAGAGGGGAATTGAATGAGAAAGCCATAAACTTGTAAAATTAGATTAAAGAACAAAGAAATATGAGTTGAAGACATAAAGAACTAAAATTAAATAAAATGAGACTAATGAGACATCAGGAAGAACAACTAAAATAACAAAGAGAAGCTTTCTCTTTTCTCTCAATCGATCCCAATGAGATATTATAAAGTTAAAGACCAAACAGTGTAGCATTGATGAGTACAAATCAACAATTAAAAGAATACGAATTTAATTATGTTCTCCGGATCTAAGTAGCAGCAGCTAGAAAAACAAAAGCTGGGAACCAACAAAAAAAAAAGAAAAGAAAAAAAGATCAATCTGAGGAGAGCTAAGATAGATCTGATTTTGCTCTGAGCAAACCATCCCATCCGATCTAAATCTCTAGTGATCCTTTCATGTATCTTCTAAAATATGTAAATAATTTTCTCAAATCTTGGAAAGTCCTTTTGGGCTAGAGTAGGTTTAGGGGGAAGGAATAGTGAAGAAAGGAGGAGATGTTTGTGAGCCCCACAACATCCATAACTCCCATGTGGAATAGGACAATGTCCACACGCCACGTGTACTGGCGTTCTGTCAAATAAAATAGTATAAGATATACATAGAACATGTGCACCAAAGATCCCCCATGGACCATACATATGTCGACAATCAACAGTCTATGGTGCGCCAGGAGCAGCGAAAGCAGCCCGACACGTGGCAGTACAGTTGCAGAAGTCTGATTATATAGAACAGATGCACCGAAGACCTACCCATGCATGGACCATACATATGTCCACACACAACGATTTATGTTGCACCAGATACACCGAAAGTAGCCCGCCGACACGTGGCAACACAGTAACCTACATTCACAGACTTTAGTATATAGTAATAGATAATTGATTAAAATTATATGAAATAATTATTGTTGTCAAAAAACTTAAGGTATTGGTGGAAATCGGTTATATTATATAATTTTATATGGTATCACAACAGGAGATTCTGAGTTTGTGTCCAGCAAAGCCCAGCATTATTTAATTTATTAATTTCCTCTGCTCTAATTTAATTTTACCTCCTAAGCTTATAAAAATGTCTTGAGTTCAGACATGATAAGAAGTATTTGAATATAAATATTAAAAATATGATTCTCAACTAACATAAATTTTTGGAGATTACAGTTGTTTCATGTGCTTAATTTAACAATATCAGTCTTACAATGATGTACTGTTAAATCGACCATTAACCAAATATTTTTTTTAATTTTTGAATCGGCTCTTATTCTCATTATTCCTTTTGAAAACTTAGTTAAATATTGAGAATTACTCCAATTAGAATAGATCTAAAGTTCAATAACTTAGATGAAACTAATTAAAGCTCGATGATCTCTTTCCTTTTGTCAAGATTTGGTCAAATTTTCATCCACAATCTAACAAGTAGTGCACAAATTTTTTGTTTTATTTTTATTTTTTCTAATTTGTTCTTTGCAGTTCTTTGTTTCTTTGTTTCTAATTTGAGCTCTACCAATACATTTGATGTCTAGAAATTTTGATACAAATATTAGGTTGGGTACTGATTTTTAAGATTACGTCTTCTACGTTTTCGAAACCACGAAGGTCTTTGTAGTTGTAAGTTGTTTTCGATGATAGGATATTCGATTCGACTATCAGTTCTGTTAAGTATGAATTACGCTATTAGAATTATTTAGAAATTAAATTTTATAATTTTTCGACACTATTTATCAAGTGATTACAGGGTCTTAAAAATAACTATTTTAACGGCTGATATGGCACGTTTGTAAGTTTAATGGTGTAGAAGAATCCAAATTAAAATTCTACTTAACATCAAGAGCAAGAATAATATTTTCAATTTAAAATTTTAGTTTTTTATCACTATTTTTTATAAGATTTTTATTTTCAGTTGTTCATTTTAAGACTACTTATTCACTAGACAAACGAAACCAAAAAATTATAAAATTTGATTTCTAAATACTTATAATAATATAGATCATACCTAACAAATCGATCGTCGAATCGGATCCCAATATCAAAAATAATTTACAAACACGAAAACTTTCATACTTTAAAAAACTCAGGAGCTATACTGAGAGGCCAGCATGAATGGGAGGATTTTTGGCTGCTATTAAAGTTTCAAAATGCTTATTTAATAGAGGTAGGTGATAAATGATAGGTAATAATGCTGCCTTTCTTTTTTGGCCTGTTTACGATATGTATATATATTAGTAGTATGATATATTAGTAGTAGTATAGTATATATAGTAGTATATATATAGTATATATATAGTTAGCGATAATTTTTGGCGACCTTCTAATTATATGCTTGGATAACGGAAGACCTATATACGGTGGCATTCCTCGAACCATTCGAAATTCTTAAATCTTGGACATTGTAATTCTCTCTTTCTTCTCTCTCTTTTTTTTAAAAAAAAATACAATACAATCCGATGATTTTCTCAAAAAAGCTTTTCGTCTTTTTCCTCACAACTTAATTTTATTATTAAAGCAAGCAAAATGAAAGGCGGACTTGGAAGTGTTTTTGTTAATATGGAGCTCCACATTATGGAAGACGGCAAGTTCCTTCCGTACGACAAAATTCGACTTCAGTTGTGACGATCACACAGTAGTCACATATTCGTGCCTATGCGGGACTCACTGTCTCATGAGACTGTCTCACACATGCAGGCCGTGTGAAACCTACGAAAGTCGGAGATCAACATTACATTCAAATACCAGTAATCTCGAGTTGCACGAACTTATGAATTCGATTCCAAATTTCGATCTAAATAAATAAACTCACACTTTTTTTTTTTTCTTTTTTTCTTTTTTTTCTGTAAAAGAAGGTGGACGCCACACGGACTTTACAGATTGCATGCATATGTGATGCATCCCTGTACCCACGTCTCAAAGTTCGTCCGATATTTTTGCATGGTATATTCCCCACAACCTGGCCCACACATTTACACCCAATCAACTGGATCCACGTGCGGCATCCTCCTTCGCAAAACTGACTCCTCCCTCCCAGAAAACCTTCGCGCGGCACTCAAGACACAACACAGCGAGCTCTCCGTAACCCTACCTCCTCCTCGGCTCCTCCTCCTCTTTCTCTCTCCTTCCGCGGCACCCAAAATACACCCCAAAACGTCCCCCCACACAATGGCCAAGCCCCCACTCGCCGCGCAATTCCACCCAAAAAACTCCCCCAAACCCCACCCCTCCTTCCCTCTCCCCTCTCGCCGCACCGCCCCTGCTAAACCCTACTTCTTCTTCTTCTCCCCCGTCCGTTGCTCCCCCTCCAACCCTAACCCTAGCCCCAACCCCAACCCTAACCCTAACCCTAATCCGAATCCCATTTCCCTCGGCTCCCTCCTCGGCGCCGTCCCAGACTGGGCCGACGCCCGCTCTACACCGCCGGCGACTGGCGCCACCACCGCTCCTCGCGCCGCCACCTCCGCCACCTCCTCTCCAGCCTCTCCTCGCGCGTCATCCTCTCCCTCATCCCCCCCGTCTTCGCCCTCACCGCCGTCGCCGCCGCCATCGCCATCTACAACTACGCTGCCTCGGCCGGGTGGCTCCCCGGGGGAGTGTTCCCCGTCCTCAGGGCTTCGTCGCTGCCCTACCAGCTCACGGCCCCCGCGCTTGCGCTCCTGCTCGTGTTCCGGACAGAGGCCTCCTACTCTAGGTTCCAGGTGTGGAAGAACAAAGATCACCTCTCAAAATTGTGTTTTTTATCACTTTCTAGGTTTGATTACTAATTTTGTCATGTTTGATCTTAAACTGAATTTTGTCCTTGTAGTTTTTTAGGTAAAAATGTATAAAACTTCGCCTGAATTTGGGTCTGTATTGATTCAACTACCCAACCTCTTAAAATTTTGATTGTGGCACTTAATTGATGGTTCTTCCGGTACAAAATTTTGGCCCAATATTTACATTAATGGAATTGTAGCCGCATGACTTGTGTGAACTATGCTAATCGACCCCTGTAAAAGTAAACCACGCATTCAAATTTTGAAGTGTGAGAGTCATTAAATGGCTCAAATCAAATGAATTCAAAGATTAGGTAGCAAAACCAAAATTTTTTATGGTTGCGTAGTTGGATCAAAATGGGTCATAGATCAGGTAGTTAGTTCTCTACATTTCTAACTAGTTTTAATTGTAAAGATTTAGTCCAAGAAGTGTCCTGGTGCACAATTAATTACTTCGATTAGTTTAATGGACGTAAAAATGTATGGAGCTTTATGGAACTGTGACCCATTTTGAAACAAGTATCTAGCCTTTCAAAATTTTGATTTTGCCATCTACCATTTTAATTCATATGATTTGAACCATTCAATCATTTTTTTGGTATAAAATTCAGGCTCATTATTTATCTTATTAAACTTGTTTAGAATATCTCATATGATTTACGGAGTACAATTCAATTAGAGCAAGCAGTGCATTTGAATTTGGTAGCAAAATAGCCGTCAATAGCTGAAATCAAATGACTTGAAATGTTGGGTAGTAAACTCAAAACTGCCAAAAGTAAGAGAGCTGTTTCAAAATGAGTTGTAGTATAGTAAGCTCCCTACATATATTTCAACATTTCATGGATGAAAAAGCTGGCAACTTTTTAGATTTTACTATGTTAAAGTTTAAATGTTGAGGACAAATTGAAGTCAAGTGCAAATTTAGGGATGATATTGAAATTTATTACGAAACTCAGGGACCAAATATAAATGATGAGGATGAAGTTGAAATTAGGCAAATTTCAAGGACGAAATTATTTTTTTTGAAATTTCGAGGACTAGAAAGATATATAACCAAAATTCAGGGAACAAATTTGTTGTACTTTACATCCCCCTCGCATTTGGGCTCACAGGACTTTCTGGTTCATTACGGTATGAAACAGCAGATTCTCAAAAGCTTGAGCTACTGAAGAACAATGTTTTTAATATTTTTATATATTCAACACCAGGAGGGGAGGAAGGTGTGGATGCAAGTGATTGCAGGAGCCAATGAGCTAGCGGGGTTGGTGATGTCAGCGAAGGAAAGGGATGGCATCAGGCGGGCGATCTTGAACTACATTATGGCGTTTCCTGTTGCTCTAAAGGTAATGAGGGGAAGATTTACTCGTTATGATCCAAAGAGATTGCATGCTTTCGAATCTCAATTTTTTTTTTTTTTTTTTTTTTTGAACATTGTTCTTCTTGCAATACTAATGCTACAAGGTTCTATCACCTCGCAAATTATGCTATGATTATTTGAGTAGAGCTATTCAAAGAAGCAATAAAAGCTTTTTCATTAAATACTTTCTAGTAGTTGCACTCTGCAACTAAAAGTAGAAGCTTCAAGCTGTAAATTCTGCTTCTATAGCCTTGAAGCTCATCTCTGCTTCTTTTTCACGGCCAGAAGCCCTAGCAAACTTCTTGTTTCCCGAATGCTCGGCTTCTACTTCTTGAGTAGAAAAACTATTGTAGTAGTTGTTCAATAATATATACCCTCCAAAATTATGCTACGACTCTGCTTTTCTATTATTACCAAGATGGACACAATGGAAGAAAATTTTATGCTCATGAAGTCCTATGATGGAGAAATTTGATTCTTCTTTTTCCTTGACTGATGGGTAAAAACTGGCTTTGATTTTGTTTAGAATTTTTAGTATTTTCCTCTACAGTGGAAGTAAATGAAATTCGAATTCAAAATGTGCATCCATAAATTTAGCTTAATATTAATTGGATTTTGGAACTAAGATTCAGAATAAATTTGCTATGAAAAGCCTGAGCTATGTCAGAAATTTTGCACTTCTCTTCCTCTTTCATTTGCTTCTCTTCTTTAGAAATTAATCTGTCTGTTCATTGTAACTAATTAGATATTCTTTCCTGGAAGCAATATTAATCAAGTCAATGACTAGAGTTTATGTTGCAGTGTCATGTTATTAATGGCTCAGATGTGAGAGCAGATCTGCAAAATTTGCTTGAAGAGGATGATTTAGCGGTAGTTGTGAGATCCAAGCACCGACCCCGCTGTGTTCTTGATTTTATTTCTCAAGGCCTTCAGATTTTACACTTCGAAGAACATAAGAGAGACATCTTGGTATGCTTCTTTAAGCAGTATGCCTCTCTTAGACCAAACATTATATGAAGGTATATTATTTGATATGGTTCAAGCTGCAGAATGATTTTATGGCATCAAGTCAGTAATCAATATTAACTAGTTAAGGGTTTGAAAACCGGCACTCCATTAAATAGAACATTGTAGATTAGTTGTTTGAAAATTGATAAAAATTCATAGAGGTTCAAAGAGGAATGAATAGCATAAAAAACCTTTAGTAGAAACACAAGCAAAAGAGGCTATTTTTGGGTAAACAACTGGATTCTGAATTTGTCTGTGGCTAAAAAGCTAATATTAGCTCTTCTCACAGGGTTGGTAGTTTAGAGCTAATCCATGTTATGCTCCATTTACTGAAATAACCACAACACTTGTAAGAATCAACTTTATTTACTGATTTTGAAGCTATATCATTTAATTTGGTGGCTATAGTATTTGCCTCGTTACTTTCTTTGTAGTTTTGTTATTTCCGAGGCACCATTAATGGTTTCTAGGACCTCTTTATCTTTTTTACTTAGTAATGCTAACTGTGGACTACCAAAAGTGGGATTTATTTCACTACAACACAACCTACCTTATAATTTGTTGTTAATATTAATTAGCTTCTATCTATCTCTGGCTAATTAGCAAGCGTTTCTTCCATGAATACTTCACTTTGTACCTTTGATAGCTTTGTAAGATATCATTTTTTCAACTTAGATGAAAACAAGTTTTGAAAATATTGAATTACACGTGATAAAACATCATGCATTGATTATTAATCTGCCAATATTTTAATTATTTTTTTCTTGACAATATTAATTTAAGATGAATGTGGGAACATTTGTAGGGCCTTTTTGGCTGCTATACTCTATAAATGTAGTTCTGTTCGGTGTAAGTACTGAGATGCAACACATAGAGGAGGGCCTACTATTTTTCATTGAAATCCACACAGAGAACTTTTCTTTGCAGTAGAAGTAGAAGCTCGGAAGTTCAACTTCTACTTCTTAGGCTCAAAAACTCATTAAGGTTCCGACCGCATCACAAGCTCCAAACATTTTTGTTTGCTGAATGCTCACCTTAAGGTGATTGCAGCCATATGCTAAAGCAAATGGCAGGACATCGACTCTGAGTAGTCTATCATGATTAATTTCTAGCTTTAGTGAGATTAAACATCAGTATATGTCTTTGGTTATTTCTTGGGATCCTACGAAGAATAACCACTTGCTTTCCTCTTTACATTAATTCACTATGTCCTTGGCTTGTTTTCAATTTAAGTTTCTCAGATGAACTTTTCTGGATGTTGTCTTAATTTATATAGTTAAGTGTCTTACTTGTTATCTCAGGAATCAAAACTGTCCTGTTTCTATGAAGGCATTGGTGTTTGTGAACAGCTCATAGGCATTCCAATTCCTCTTTCATATACAAGGTTAACTTCACGATTTCTTGTCCTTTGGCATCTTACGCTTCCAATTATACTGTGGGACGAGTGCAACTGGATTGTT
The DNA here is from genome assembly GCF_001540865.1 of Ananas comosus. NCBI lineage: Eukaryota > Viridiplantae > Streptophyta > Magnoliopsida > Poales > Bromeliaceae > Ananas > Ananas comosus. The sequence continues at coordinate 10,164,371 of NC_033629.1, read as the reverse complement.
GTCCCTGCTACTTTCATCAGTGCAGCCACTTTATTCTGCATCGAAGAAGTAAGCAGTTTTACTTTCTCAGGTTGTTTGCTCTTACAGTTCTAACGTTCACTAACCTGACTCGGTTATGTTAGTTGTGCATTACTCATGGTGTTACTTACAGTGCTTATAATGAATGTATCCGAATATTTTGACATGTTGAAATTATAAATTCAGTAAAATATGCTTTCGTTGATCGTGATTACTGATTGTTTACGTTGTTTCTAGTGCTGAAGATTCTTTGAAGCTTGTCAACCTTAATAATAAAAGAAAAGGAGGGTGTCTCTAGTCTCTTCATCTGAGTCGATAGCTATATTACTATTTGATCAATCAAATTCCTCTTACTCACCCTTATATGAACCAGGAATCTTAGTTTATGTGCATAACTTCTAAAGCTGAAATTGGGTTTTCTAAAGCTGAAATTGGGTTCGGGCCATCCCGGAGCGGACACTCTGAGAGGCCAAGTCTAAAACAGCCAATCAAGAACTCTAAAACTATTCCAGTTCCCACTCAACACCGCTCAACACCACTCTCCCACTGTTGTTTTCCACGGTCCTCAATTTACCTGTTACCTGCTGCTTTTATTTTTTTCTCTCGACTCACCAAATCTCTTTCGAACAAAATTCTAGGTTGGTGTTCTTATCGAAGAGCCATTCCCCATGCTCTCCCTTGACGAGCTCTGCGTACAGCTCCAAAATAACATCCGAGAGGCAATGGCAATGGAGAGTTCGGTTCAGATGAGAATACATGCCAAGATGAAGGGACAGTCTGTCAACGGCTGGCCCAGTTCCAAGAACGAACGGGGATGAACGGCAATCGCTAAACAAGACTCGTGCTTATTTGTTGGAGGGAAGTGCCTCGAATATCTTTGAAACTACACAGAACAATCATTTGCAGAGGAGAAAGTTTGCCAAGAATACATGAACCTTTAGCTTTACGGGTTCTTGATGTAAATAACCAAATAGCTGAAATTTTTTCGCGGAAGACCTGTCAATTGGCACTGAAGAAAGAGTAGCTGGCTGAGATAAGCCTTTGGAGCTGCGCAAACAATTGCTTTACGATTGGCAAATAAACAGCATATACAAAGAAGAGGATGGTGATTAGAGGAGCAACCGAGATGATCTGATTTTGTATCATAGATGTAGGAAGGAGAATTTCAAAGCTGTCATATGGAGCTGATTTTGCATGAACAGCTCATTATGTAATTGAGCTGAAACAAAATCTTAATAGATGTATTATTTTTGTAAGGAACCTTTCTTGTATATATTTGTACATACTGTGAATAAAATATGGGTTGGATTATGTGGTTCTGATCTGGTTTCTTACTCTTTTGAATTTTATATACACCGAATGTATGGTAGATATAAAAAGAAAATAGTAGCTTCACTTTAATGAATATGCCTAGAGCATATGAATTTTCAACATATAGACTTTTAGAATGTCATACAAGTAGATTTTAATTAATTGATTAAGTTTTGCTTTGAGATACTAAGACCATTTGAACAACTAAATAAATAAATAAATAGGTCCTTTAGGACCAATATTTAACTTCTATAAAATTGAAGGGCTTATGTGAACACATGTGCAGCTCATGTGTCGAAGAGAGAAGAACAAATTTCACATAAACCCTTCAATTTTCTAAAAATTAAGTATTCGTTGCCCAAATTGTCTTGATATATCAAACCAAAATTTAATCAATTAAATCTAATTTTCGACATTCTAAATATCTATACGTTGAAATTAATATGTTCTGGGCATATTTCTTGGTATAAAACTGCTACTTTTTGTTTCTTTTTTTTTTCCATCTATCATACATTCAGTGCGTCCTTCAAATGAAGGAATAACATATGTTATGCATGTATCGATATGAGTCTCATTAAGCCCATGTGTGTTGACACGTGCATGGGCTACTACATTCTTAATAGTCACGGGCTACTATTTTTTTTTTTTCTTTTGAGAGAAAGGTAGCATGCTACATGCTTCGTTTATTTTATTTATAAATAAACTTAGCTGGAAATGTGCATCAACTAGGATTCAAACTTGGGTCTCGAATACCAACCACCAAGCCCTTTTGTCACTTACGCTATATTCTTAATATTACTAAATCATTGGTGCTGTACCCTTAGAAGAAAGGATGTGCGGTTACGATGATAATGATCTCTTAAAATTGAATGGCTGGTTGGTTGAATAATATATTCTAACGGATGAAATGGTCAAAGAGATCAATCTATCGGCGAAAAACTTGATAGCACCAAGCACTTTGTGCTACTAATAACATAGTAGCCGGACTCGCAATAGCAATGTATTTTGGTCTTTTAGCACTTTCAAGAGTTGTCGCATTTAGCCCCTCCTTCCATGAGGGTTCCATCACTATTCCATCTATTTCTTATAATTTATACCGAAAATGCCATTCAAAATGATAGAAATATATTAAAATTTTAATTTTTCATATAGAAGTATAGGTAATTTGGTCATATTGTCCTTTCCATTAATGCTATACCCCCTAAAAGTATTTTTAAAATTTTAAAGAGGTAAAATATAAGTTTTTGAAAGTCAATGAGGTAAAGTAAAAAACAATTATTTATAAGGATTTTTTTATAATTTAGCCAATTATTAACGTATCCCTATTGTGTGAGAAACGGATAGAAGTACTAGGAAATCATTAAGGGCCTGTTTGGATGCTCACTTTTTTAGAGTATAGTATAACTATACTATGGGTGTAGAAAAAATTTTCTAATAAGTGTTTGGATGGTTTAAAAAAATACCAACTAATTAGGGTATAGTTAAACTATACCCTAAAAAGTAGGGTAAAAGTAAAATCTAAAATTTTCTCCTAAAATCAAAACTCCACTTTTCGGGCTCTCCCACTCACGCAGCCCACCTCTTTTTTTCCCCCTCTTCCTCAGGGCCTCTCTCCTCTCTCTAATCTCCACCCTCTCCACAACCCACCCTCTCCTTCGCCGCACTCACTTCGGCCGCCGCTGACGCCGCCGCACTCACTTCGACCGCCGCCGACGCCGCTACACTCACCTCGTCCGCGGCACTCATCTCGGCCACGGTCGTCGTCGCTGTCCGGAGAGGCGCCGTACTCATCTCGGCCACGGTCGCCGCCGCTGTTCGGAGAGGCGCCGCACTCATCTCGGCCACGGTCGCCGCCGCTGTCCGGAGAGGCACTGCACTCATCTTGGCCACGGTCGCCGCCGCTGTCCAGAGAGGCGCCGCACTCTTCTCGGCCACGGTCGCCACCGCCGGCCACGGTCGTACCCTGCGATGGCCGGAGAGGCACCGCACTCTTTTCCTCCTCCAACAGGTAAAGAAAGAAATTAATTTTGGGTTTTGGACTTGTGAAAGTAATCTGAAGGTAAAATTAAGAGTAATATGATAATGTAGCGAAGAAGTAGAGAGTAAAATTTGTTTGCGTACTCTCTTTCTCATGGTTGAAGGGCATTAAACCAAACATAAATCTCTGTGGCAGTGAGGACTTTCTTGTTGGTTTATCAAGTTCCCACTTTTGATTAATTTAACCATTTTTGCTTTCAGTGTTAACTTGAATAATAGTTTTTAAAATTGCTTATAACCTATGATGCTCCTTGGGCCTCCACAGCTTGAGCCACTTCAACTAGGGTGATCTACCAGCAAAAGGCTAGGTTGGTTGATGCATTTGGTGATTATTTCTATTGATCAAGGCTAATCTTGCGCTTCTACTCTTTGATGATAACTTGTTGCAACATCTAAACTAAATTTTATTTTTAGAAATAGTGAAGATTAGAATTAAAGAAAAAAAAATGGAGTAGATGGGGGGCATGTGGGAGAAATAATTTCTTTCCTAAGCAGCAGAAGCAGAGCAATTTATGTATGCTATTTGTAGCTAAGGTAGATAAAGCTATTACTTCATAGAGAGTTGGTGTTGGAATATAATTTAAATATTAATTCTTGATGAATTTTTTGTTGTTGGAATATAATTTCTTGTTGGTTTGTGGTGTTTGTTTCTTACTTGTTGTTATGTTTGTTTGATTATACGCTCTCGTTTTATATTCTTTCGATGGATTTATGTGGGTAATAGCTAGCTTGGAAATACTGTTTTGAAACTTGATAGGTTTGAGGAATGAAAAGGTATTAGGTAAAGAAAAATTGAGCCTTTTGTGTTCTGTTGAGTAGTTTATTATGTAGGAGTCCATAGCTGTGAATGTGGCCAAGCAAAATGAGTCGCGCTAATTAATCACACTTTGTATTGGACTTGCACACTTGCACATATAATTGCTTTGTTAGTGTTAATAGAATGAACTCAGAGATATCAAATGCAAAGTTCAATTTACATGCATAGTTTTAAAGGTTTTGTAGGAAATTACATGTTTATGCATAGTTCAATTTATATGCTTTTTTCTATAATGTACTCATGCGCAGAAAGCGATCCAAAAAAACAATCACGGGCAAAATGGACGGATATGCATAGAGCTTATTTAGTAGAACTTTTGCAAGAACATAATAAAGATAAATGGAGAGGTCAAAATGGATGGAATAAAGAGGGATGGCGCAGTATACATAAGGCGATGATTACTAAGTTTTCTCATTCAAATTATACATTAGAACAAGTAAAAGATCAGGAGCAACAATTAAAGAAGCAATTTAAAGCTGTGAAGAACTTAGTAGAGATGAGTGGCTTTGGTTGGGATGCCGACAAGAAAATGGTTTCTGCTCCATCAGAAGTTTGGGAACCGTTGATTAATGTGAGTATCACTTTATAAGCATTGATTCTTTAACTCTATTTTTTTTTCAATTTTAACAGTAATTTTTTTATTTTATGAAGACTAACAAAGAACTTAGAAAATAGCACAACAAGCCATTTCCATGGTATGAAGCACTATATGACATTTATGAAGGTATGGCCTAGACACATTTTATTTATATTTTTAATAATTAATATTGAGATGTATTTCATATTTGTATATTAAAGGCACATATGCAGAAGGCAAACGTGCTCGTGGATGTGAGTATTATAGTAATCACTCTAGAGGTTCATCATCGACCTCCCAGCCGGAGTCTCCATTAGCCACGATTCCAGGTGTCAGAGATAATTTTGATGAACATGTTGAAGAGACTCAGGAAGTCAATCCGTCAGCTCAAATACCCTCGCCAAGTGACCTACCTCACCCAGTTCAAGTGCCTCCACCATCACAATCACAAACGCAAGCTCAAGAAGAAGCTAGGACTACATCAAGTTATAAAAAAAGAAAAATGAGAAAAGAAAATATCGATAAAATGGAAGATTATCTGATTGTGAAGGAGAGAGGTGACGATAAACTTGCTAAAGCTATTGTCACTGCAGCAGAGGTACAAACAAGAAGTTATCATGATGATAAATATTCCGTTGATAAATGTATGAAAGTGTTTTATGCATTGCCTGATCCATGGACCGCGGACGAGGTATTTAAAGCTTCAAGAGTGTTCCAAAGAAAGAAAAAAAATCGTGAGGCTTGGCTTTCATTGAAGGATGAACATAGGGCTTATTGGATAAAAAAGGCATGGGAAGAAGGAATTTAGAGTTAAACCTTAAGGTTGTTGCTTAGTTTCTTTATTATGCTTTTTTATTAGATTTCTTTCATTTGTTTGTCATGTTAAACCTTACCGTTGACATTTGTTGGTATATTGAACTTTATAGTCTATTTAGCAAGTTGGTATCTTTAATGCTAAATAGATTTTTGTTGGTATCTAGATGTTTGTTGGCTTATTTCATGTAATGCTAAACTTCATGGATGATATTTCTTGTTCTTTTTTTTGCCATAGTAGTTGACTTTGTTTGTATATCTTATACATAGTAGAAAGAATTCGGATTGAATTCATAAATAGAAATGACATTCATATATAATATTGTCATACAACTTCATGATATATATTCATGAAAGATACATATATGTCTAATATTCAGTGACAATCAAGAATTCCTCCTAGATTGGTGTCTAGCTATGTAATCGGTTCACATTTTTTTTGCAATTTCTTCGCGCTTAAGATTGCCTGCTCTGCGTTGATTATTCATAGAGTCAATATCCTCAGCATATTCCACATCCCCATGCACATCAATTATTTTATGATTTCTGATTTCTGAAATGCCATCATTCAACCAATCTTCTGTTCATCGTGGCCTTCAAGAACTTCTTGAACATACATTGCGCCAGTAAGAACGGATGTGTGAATGCGTCTCCTCTCTGATATTTCATCATCATTTGCCACTGGATGAATGAAGTTTATGAACTCAAATTCTTCTTCTTCGCTTCTCCTCAAAAGAAGAAGTGCGAGATTGTTGTTATCCATACTTTGTGATTGTAGAGATATAAAGAAGAAAATGTAGGAATTACTACTTATGTGATTGTAAGAACTTGATCCTTTTAAATAGACTTTGAATAGTGTAAAAACAATAATATTTCTCTCCAACGGCTAGTTTAGTTATTTTTGAGCTCTCCAACGGCTAGTTTTTTTATTTTTGAGCTTTCTAACGGCTAGTTTTTTGATTTTTGAGCTTTCTAACGGCTAGTATTTGAATTTTTTAGTTTACTAACGGCTAGTTTTGGAGATAAAGCTTTCCAACAGCTAGTGTTTCAAAATTGAATAAATTTATTAGTAGTTTAATGTCATAATTTTTAAAATTTGAAATAACAATTAATATTTAGGTATCTTTAATATACTAATTTGAAAATTTAAAACCAGTTAATAATTAATAATTTAAATTTAAAGTCCCTAATAGCTTATTTTTTTAAGATTGTCAGAAATTCCGTAGAATTGTATAATGTGCATCCAAACAGCTTCTAAAATAATCCTGTGGAATTTTTTTGGAGTTACAGGATTCCCCATTTTATTTGGATCAAAACTATGGTATTTAAACTCCATGGAATTTTTTTACCGTGCATCCAAACAGGGCCTNTAAAATTATCCCAATTTCTCCTAGGGTTTTCAAATGGGATTGGGTTTTAAAAAGAAAGGTATTTTGAAAATTTTAGAATAAATTTGAAAATTTTAAATAATAACAAGCAGTAAATGAGCAAAAACCCCTTCAATAGATATGCCTAGAGTTTATTAAAATTTACATCAATTTGAGTAGTTTAAACAACTTTACAACAAATTAAACTAGATTAGTTGAGTGATAATAGCTAGTCGCGACATAAAATTCAATTATAATTTTTCTTAATTAATCATAGAAACTTGAATAAGAGAAAAAGTTAAAAAAAAATTAATCATAAAGAGCAATGCAGCGTGTACACCCCAAAAGATATTGTATATCATCCAAGGGCCAAAAGTTAATCCATTTCTTGTTAGCATTTTTTTAATAATTATTAAAAATTTTTAAAAACTAAATGAATTTTAAAATGATGATCTGATGTAAATCATACACCCCTTTTTGGGGTAGTGTACACTTGTTGAAGCATGAAGTGTGTCTAAGAAGAGGTACTCAACACCACCAAAACTTTGATCAACTCACCCAAAACTCCTTTTTTTCAGGAGCTCCTCACTCAAATGGATGAGTTTGTACAACATTCAATTAAACAGAAACTAAGGGACAAATTACAAGTAATTAATTTTGGTAATTACAAAAGCAGCAAACATCGGGCACCAACCAAAAAAGCATGCTCCAGGCAATTTGCACTTCTAACAGTTTAATCAATCATCCATCACATCTAATATTTAAATATTATAGCAACGGTCGACAACCTATTAGACAGTCTCCTCGTGAAGAGATTTAATTCTCATACAATTTTAGTTGCTTCAGTCTATCTCCTACAGCAAGCTATCAGTCCTTGCCGGCAACCGCCGGAAGAAGTTCGTCGGCACGGACGGCATCTTATGCCGCAGCCGTGGGTGCCTCATCCAGTAAAACCCTAGCCAAATCACCAACACTTTGAACGGAACAACTAGAAACACGAACGCCGTGACGAGACAGAACACGAGAAAAATTGCGGTGGCTCGCGGATCCCGCCAGCTGAGGAGGGACTGCACCCTTTCCCCTTGTGTCGCAAACTCACCGAGCGTCTTCTGCATCATCCCCGCTATGAATCGGAGTCGATCGTATCGACTCCGAACCACTTCTGGCCTCTGGGTCGTGGGGAAGAGATCGAACTCCTCGTCAAGATCGTCCGGGCTCACCCCATGCACGTGAGAAATCTATAAAACACTCGATTTTCTTTAAAAGCTTTAGCTTTTGGAGAACTGTGAGTCGATATTATATTTGTATATAGAAGTGCTCTTTTATGATGCGAAATAACTACTTTTTTTTAACTATTATAAATCAGCAACTAAACTTCATGCATGATTATATGCATAATTAAATAAATATATTGAAAAAAATTTCAGATGCCTTCATGAGGTTTATCATTTTTGTTTTTAGTACCATATGATTTTAATTATATTATTTAACTACTCTATAATTTTTATTTTTATTTTTCATTACACCCTCCATTAACTTTTTTATTAAACTCGTCGTATGTCATGCACGTGCCTCATATATAGTATATATTGTTATTAATGATATATATTTATATATATAAGGATATATTATATATTAATAAAATATTTAGTTTTATATTAGGATATATTAAATAGGAGTCCGGCTGCTATACTTTTATGAGTATAATCCTTTTTGTACTCATAAGTTTTTGGCCGTTAGATCTATTTCTTTGATCATTTTTACCCGTTAGATAATACTATTTAACCAATCACCCACTCAACCCTAGGGGATCATTATTAACCTAACCGGGGATCACTATCATCCTAACCGTACATCTCTTCATCCAATTGTCGGAAACTTATGAGTACAAAGGGGGCTATACTCATAAAAGTATAGTAGCTAGCCCTAGCCTATTAAATAGTATTATTATATATAATTAATTAATTATACATATTTATAAGTAACTATATGTACATATTATTTACTTTGTAGGATTGCTGTAATCGGAGTAGAAGTTAAAATTGCTGTAACATATTTTCTTCTTATCTAAGTCTTAGTTTTAGTTTATTACTTTTCTTTGCTTGGTCTTATTTCATTGATGGACAACTATTAGTAGACATTAATGGTATTATATTTAATGTTAGATACTAATTTCTTTGATATGATAAAACCCTAATAAAAATAGATTTTTTATTTTTATTTTATACAATGAAAATATTTATATATTATATGATAAATACATAAAATAGATCTCCATAAAGCTAGATAGGTATTGGGCATTGGGCTTGGGCTTAGGTTGGGCCTTAATTTTCTTAAAAAATTAGATAAAAGCCTAACTCCAAGCCTAATATTTTTTTTTGGATCGGATTTGGGCATTGTATTACCCGACCGGCTCAGTTCCACCCCTAGCTGCAGCAGAACTCAGGAACGTACCTTCGTGTTCATGTGCGGCGGGTACCGCGCACGGTACCAGAAGTTCCACAATCCGACGGCCAACAAGTGGAGTAGGACCGTCGGGAGGATGAGATGCGGGAAGCACACGAGAATCACGAGCAGAAGGTGGACGAGAACCGTCGTGACCGGATTCGCCCACCGGCAGATGTCCCTGAGCCACTTGGCAGCCGCGACGGCCCCACCGAACACCTCCGTGAGGCGGTAGAAGTGCGCCTTGCTCCGCCGCATGCTCCACATGTGCGCCTGCGCCTCCGACATGTACTCCACCACCTCCCTCCGCAGCGGCGGCTCCGCCAGCCCCAACCGCGTCGCCAGTATCTGCACCGCCTGCAGCCGCAGGTTCTCCTGCTGCAGCTGCGTGATCGGGTGCGTGTAGTGCATCTTTGGCAGGACCGGACGCACATACGCGTGCAACATGCTTGCGAAAGATGTCGCAGTGAACCGCACCACAAGGTGCAGCTCCCCCATCTTCTTCACCCCGGACGACGGGTGCAGCACCAGCAGCGGATACGCGTGCGCGTAGACACGGCCCGTCTCGATGGTCGACAGCCGTATCCGGACCTTCCCGATCGCCGTGTCTCTAGTACTGCTCCCTGTAAGTACTTGACTATTGTCGAATACGGCGACGGTGATCACCGTCGCGTGGTCGTAGACGTCCCACGCGTACTGCTCGTTGAATTTGGGGCTCAGCGAGTCGACGACAGTGCGCGTCCGGACCCATTTCCGGCCGTACTTGGCGACGCAAAAGGCGTCGCACGTCGGCCGCCCGTCGCGGGCAGTTTTCATCGGCTGCAGCCCCACGGCGCTGAGTATGCCGAGCTCGAGCATGCCGATCGGCTTCTTTGCATTCCACAGGTGCTTCGACGAGGGCCGGAAGTCGCTGCTGTAGTGGATGAGCTCGTCAACGACGTGGTAGCCGCCGTCGAGGCTGATCTGGAGCTGGAGCTTGGTGGCGAACTTGTCCTCGCGGAGGCGGTCGACGTCGATCAGCGTTGGCTTCCGGAGGTCGAGCCATTTCGGCCAGGTGCGGCGGTCGTCGGGCCGCTTGTCGACGGTGGCAATCGGGATGTTCACGTAGCCGATCACCCGGTCCTGGTCCGGCCCGGCCTGGTCCTCTACCGACACGGTCAGCTCGTCGTCGAACGGCTCGGCCACGACAAAGAAATGTACCTGGTTAATACAAGTAGATTATGAAAAATACCAAGTCTACAACCTAAAAATAAAACATTAGTTATTTACTGTAATAGAGTATTAGTTTTTGTTTTTCATCAATTTTTCTACAGCTGTATAGACAACAGAAAAATTATTTTATAGGACTTGATACTATTAATAGCATGCCCGCATAGCTGTAAGCTTCAAAGTCACACACCTCGTTCCACTTGAAGATCCCAGCAGCGCCGGGCCGGCCCATCTTCGTCCTGAGCATCTGGTTCCCGACACGGCCGCGGACGAACACCTCCGGGGACCGGTCCCCCTGCGGCATGTACACGTCATGCGCGTCCATGACGTTCACCCGGAGGTACCACATCGTCGGCGCCTGGTAGACCTTGCCGCGGGCGTGCGTGTTGGCGGTCGCAGGGTCGATTGCCGCCGTGTCGGCGTGCAAAGCGCTGGGAAAGCACTCGTCGGCCTGCGTCCCGAACCACACAGCCAACATCAGCTCGCCGACGTCCCGCCCCCCCCTCTTGTCCTCCAGCCGGTGCCACTCCGGCGCCAGGGGGCCGTCCGGCGGGGCCCGCAGCGGCACGTCGTTGAGTTCGAACTGCACCGCGCCAACATAGTCGTCGCGGACGAGGTCCCGGTCCCTGACCTCCACCGCCACGGCCGACGCCTGCAGGCGGTCGCGTGGGAACGCGAACACTTCATTCCACTCCGGGTTCTGGTTCTTCTCGAAGTGCCACGTCGTCCCCCGGTAGTTGCCGATGATCACCTCGACGTAGGGGTCGAGGCTGCCGGTCACATCCTTCGCCGGGAGGTCCCGTGCCTTCACCACGCGCACGAAGAGGAACTCCATCTTCTCCACTAGGTCAAAGGCGCCCGGCTTGTCCCCCGGGACGACAACGCGGCCGCGCACGATGCGGCCGCCGCCCAACGCCGGGCTCGTCTCCTATTGAATATATATATTAAAAATACTTTTTTCCGTCCATGTAACAAGAATTTAAGTGACCGTCGGTATAAATCGTCGGTACTGGCACACATCGGCACTGTCCGATACATACCGTCCGATGAATTTTCAGCACGATTACGTGCCACAACATTTAAATCTTTATTGTTTAAATTCTCTTTTGGGATAAACTACTATTAATTGTTTCATATTATTTCACACCTTGATCTGGAATTCGGCCGGCTGCCGCGACGACAGTGACGAGAACATCCGCATAACCCTCGACGGCGGTGCCTGATCCGACCGCTGCTGCTGGCGCTGCTGTGATCGGAAGAGGCGGAAGAAGGTCGACATGTCCGGCTCCGGTGGGATGTCGGCGAACTGATCCTGCCGAAGGTTCTGGCCGGAGGGCTGAACCGACGGGTCGTCGGTGAGGAACACTCTGAGCCCCAGCTCGCCGCGAATGCGGGAGAAGACCCCGCCGCCTCTGCCGCCGCCGCGCTTCTCGAGAGGGTAGTAGAGGACGGGGGAATCGGAGGGGGACGCGGGGACGGAAGAGGCGGGGATGCGGACGCGGCCGAGGAAGGATCGGGAGAGGGAGGGGCGGTGGAGGTGGAAGACGGTGGCGTCGAGGACGAGGGAGGGGAGGGAGGATGGGTCGGAGACGGCGAAGAAGAAGCGCTCGTTGAAGTAGGGGTTGAGGTCATGGTCCCTGACCGCGGTGCGGTGGCGCTGCCCGTCGAAGCTGAGCTCGACGAACGTCGTGACGGTGCCGTCGCCGTCGCGGGGAAGCAGGTCATGGGCGCTCACCACTTCCACCCCGAGCTTCAGGTTGTTGCTCATTGTGTTTATTTGATTCTATAGGGTAAAATCACAAATTAAATAAAAATAGCTTGTTCTCAAACCAAAACGGTACATATGAGATTTGGGTTGTGGGCAAAGCCAAATAATAGTAAGGCTTAGTTTGGTATTGAAGTCTATCTAATGCTATTAGATAAAATGGAGTTGAGAAAAAAATATATAGGGATATGCTTCTGCGTTCTCCGGTGGGACCACAAAAAATATATCGTAACCGACTCATCACGATATGCGGAACGCAATATTACGTACGGAAACAAACAAGATATTTTTTCATCGTCGTTTCTCACCGCATGTAATGCAATTTTCCCGCAATCCCAAACGAAGCCTAAGAAGAGAAGGTAAAGCGCTAAAATTGAAGTGTGTATATAAAAGAGTTGGGTATGACTCAGCATGCATGCATAAATCGATCATAATGATACTTGTTATTGAAAAAGAAAATTTAAAATATATATATATATAAGAGGATAATATTGCATGAGGGTTTATTCAACTTGTAGCTCACCAGGATACTCAACCGTTTTATAACTTTTGTTATTAATTTAAGGGCTATATATGTTTTCTATGGGAGAAAATAATCTTTAAAAAGTTGACCTCAATCACAAACAAAATAGTGTAGCATTTATTAAATATAAATATTAAAAAATAATTTAAGCTTTTCAAGAATAACAGTTATTTCATATTCTTTAATATGGCACCGGAGCAGAAGGTTCTGAGTTCGATCGAATTCTGTCAGACTTTTATTATTATTAATTTTTTTATTAAATTCAAGTCTACGTCTTGAGTTTATCAAAATATCTCCGATCTAAATGTGAGGAAAAATATTGAACTATACCGAGTTATCATTTCTAGAATCTTGGAAATAGTAAGTCTACAACAAAAGGAGGTTATAATTATTCTCTACCAATTGTTATCTCTATAGCCTTTCATCCAAAAAGCTCTAGAATTTACTAATCCTTTTTTTCTTTCTCAGTTTTTTTTTTTAAAAAAAAGATAGTAACAAAACTTGTTAAAGAAAAAATGGCCTTTGGGTGGGGCTGTTGTTGGATTGCAACTTATTTTGAATTGTAGACCTAGCAATGCTAGTAAGTTATTTAAGAACAACTAGTTTTGGTATGAGAATTTTATATTGTGATTGTAAACAAAAATATCCGATCTTTCTCGCTCCTTCAAATATTTTGGTATCCATAATTTGGTAGAATATGTATTGTATTTTACTTGTGAGGAATTTGTCTTATTTTGAAAATTAAAATAACTTGCAAGCCAAATATGATATTTTATTTTAAATATTTGATAGCAGTCCTTATAATCCACATAATGTAAAAATTGTTTAAGGCGTGTTTAAATATCGGAATAAGTTGTCAAATAATAACTTATTTTGTATGAAATTTTTTTATATAATTAGAAGGTAAGATTTTGGTTTTTGCTCCTTGCAAAGTCTTGGTATATATATATGATTATGTGGGATAGCATATTTTTCATGTGATCGATGATTTATCTTATTCCGATACTATTATGACTTAGAATGCAGAATATGCTATTTAATTCTAGACACTTGACCTTACCTCTAACCTTCAATATTCATACCAAAGATACTACTGAATTGCTTATTTCATTATTCGAACAAAATCTAAATAAATTATAAATTGAATAAAATATTCATGCATATAAATAAGACGTAAATTCTTCTCATTTATTTCTCGAACAAATATTGAGAATAAAGTAGATGGAAGAAAGGTATACTAATTAATAACTATCAAATTAACAAGACTAGTAGATAAAGAAATTAAAGGAGAAGAGGAAAACTCTAATAACTTGGTCAAAAAAATTAGGATTTAAAACATAGTAATAAGAAAAAGAAAAAAAAAAAAAAAAAAAAGCCACAGAGAAAGAGTCTCATTCACACCCTTGGGGTGGGAGATTTATTTATTTTCAACTTTCTTGCAAAAGAAAGTTAAGTGACAGATAATGACATGAACAGATAGCCATTGTGCATGTAGAAGATTTTTTTTTTTTCTTAAATGTCTTACTTGACATTTAGAAAGTTCATATTTTTTAATATATGCATAATTTTAATGTGAATATAAATATTAAAAAGTATCTTTTTAATAATTAAGCTTTTGAAACAATCAATTATTTCACATTACTTCATATTTAAAAATAACTAAATTAGTTGATTAATCGAAATTTAGAACCATTTTAGAAATACAGTGAATAACTGTGCCCAGTAATTTTATATTTTTCATGTTTCGAAAAATTTTAAAGTACACTGAAACCTTCCTCATCAGCTGTAATAATTTTATAATATTGTCAGAATTTTAATTCTACATATTAAATTTGTTATAATTAGGCAATATATTTTCAAATTAGACCTTAGGGTAGTGGATATATATATATTTAGCACATAATGGATATAATAAAATAATGTTGTTCTAATTCTTTGTCAAAATTTTTAAATTGTAACAAATTTAAAATTGTAACCCTTGACTTTCAAAATCAATAAAGAAAAAGAGAAATATTTTATTTTAATATTTTATTACGCCACAAAATTGCAGTTGACTCAACTTAACTTGCCACTTCTCCGCAACGCAGTAAGGGGTAGTATGGACATTTTACGCCAAATTGTGGGACCCACGGAGATAATACACCTTACAATTACGTACAAGCGACCGAGGTCGTTGGTCGTTACGTACCAATGGTCCACTGCCACGTGTCGAGAAAGCCAAGTGGCACCAAACGATTGTGACCTACGTACCATGGAACTTAAATTTACGTTTTTGCCCCTTTCTATTGTTTCTCGCTTAAACCGTCCGTACCGGATCAAGGACCGTACCCGAATCCGAATTGGACCCAATAAAAAATTAATAGTATACGGATAAAAATCATTCATTAAAATTTCGGGTGTGGACCCAAATACTTTATACCCGATCAAAGAGTTTTCAAATCTAGATTCGGATCCGGATCTGAACTCAGATCCGGATCCGAATCCGAATCTGGACATGGTGAAATACTCGATAGTAAATAAAAAAAAATTTTAAAGTTAGGAAATCAATTTTTGTAAGACTTATAGATGAAGAGTCTTTATGTATTTACATTATTGTGAAAACCCTAGTTGCTTTGTTTACTTTTTTTTATTTTTTTATTTAATTCTTATTTTTTTAATCCTAGCTATTTACTGTTTGAATCTTTCTTTTGAACGGCTTTTATTGGACGGTGCAACTAATTAGAATGCGAGTTTTCTATAGTGAGAGATTTGTGACTTGTTCATAAACTATTTAACAAAGTTTATAAAAAATATATACATACGGGTATCTGTATCCGATCTATATCCGATTTTAAGCGGGTGGTATAAGAATAGTCACTATCCAGACCTTCTTAAATAGATCGATGAGTATAATATTATCTTAAGTATTCAGATCCGAACCTGATCCGAAATTAAATAATTATGGTTTATATTTTTTTTTTTCTATCCATTTTTTTAAGATACGGATATAATATACAAACTACTCATATCCGATCTGGTCCACAGACACTTTTAAATCCTCACTACTCAAGGTGTGGGGGTAATATGGTCATTCCATAAGCCCGGATGAGATTTTTTTTTTTTTATCCTCACCAAAGCATCAAAATTTAAGATTAGCACAAATCAGTGGTGTAACATCAAATTAAAAAAAATTAATATTTTTTAGTCTATTTAATAGACCCAGGAGTTTAAAAACCTGTAGAAACCGGATATTGGTGGAGGGTAGTTTGGGAATTTGACTCCCATGGCATTTTGCACTTTACTCCCTATACAAGTGTAAATTTTAGACCCTACTTATATGGATTAAATTCATTTCACGTTTCGCTATAAACAAAAAAAAAAATTAATAAAAGTAGTAAAAAGCATAATCTTTGAATAAGTGAGATATAAAATTTATACCATATAAATAAATATGCATGTAGCATTAGTCGTCTACAACAGCTAGAATGATAATTTTGTTCTTCAAATTTTAAGGTGAGTGACACTTTAGTCTTACAAATTCTAATTTATTACGATTGCTAATTCTAACCTTTTAACATGTCGTAATTAAGACCCTCAAATCAATTATATTGATTGCATGATGATGTACTGTTGATATTGTAGTAAAACGCGAATATTATAATGGATGACATAGAAATAACTAAGATGTCATATCACTACTATATTAGTTTAAACTCATGTATCATGTATTTAGTTAACTAAATTAGATCTAACGTTGAACATCAATAATCTAAAAAATTTAAACTAGAATTATTATTATAATAATAAATTAAGGTTGGAAGACAAAAATGTCACCTTTGAGGATCAAAACTGTAATGTGGCCTTTCGCATATGCAGATTTGGTTCTCAAAATTTTGTAAAACACCTGGTTACTTATTGCAAAATTCCAAATAGACAAACCAGGTTGATCTTGATCAAAAGTAATTGACCAGTGTTTAATCAATTAGTAAATGCAAAACCAATGAAGGAAAGTTAAGAGGATTGAGCAAATTACTGCATAGCAATGCACTAACATCTTTTTATTAAGCCCTTTGAAATGTTTTCGAGCATAGTTTTTCACAAAATCTGTTTAAAACTTTGCTTGAGCTACAATTAGAGCGGCTGCTTTTGGATCTAGAAGCTTATTTCGGCTTTTCCCTTCAGCCAAAAGCTCTATATGTTTTATCTGACCAACTATGAGTAAAGATATTACAAACAACTTTGTTCCAACTCCTCCAAAAGCAAAAAAAACCCACACCCATGTTTCACATATCAATCAACTTAAACTATTTAAACAATTTTACACTGGACTGAATTTATTCACCATATCCACCCTGCCTGTGGCTTCAGAAGAATTCCTGTAGCATACTTCAACAGATTTCGGGTTTCGGCCTGATCAAAGCTTTGACGAAGCTTTAGCCTTGAAATTGAGCTGGATATTCTGATTTGCCGAAGAAGCCGGCTTACTTTGCAACCGTGCTTTGACTTTGTATAAGACCTCGCTGACCTCCTCGAAATGAGGGCTAGTCGCTCTCTTGACGTTGTCGATCCAATTCAGTATCTTCTCATGAGGCCCCAAAATTCTCTCGCGATCTTTCTCATCCACAACCTGAAGACAAGATGAATGAAATCGCCATTAAGACTTTGTATCACCGTTTTGTAAAATCCTGTATCACAGATGAGCAAGTTTTTTCGATGCAGTCAATCAAGTTGTCGAAGATAGCTACTTAATAAAAGATTGCATCTATATCTTTTTATATTATCATTCTAGAAAATTTTCGGGCACAAAATGCCAAGTCCAAGTGCAATTTATAAGGCACAAAATTGTCATCGTATCAATGCAATGCAAAGTATACAAACTATTTCATCGAATATACATGGGACGAATTCCAACATTCAATAGAAGCAAGCTTACAAGCTCTACCCTTAATTCTGGAGAAGTCAGCTTGGATTCACATCAAAGTAATCAATGCAGTAATAAAAGATCTAAGCATCTCCTATTTTAACTCCAGGTATTAAGTAAATATTTTGAAAAGAAGCTAAGTAAATCTGAATTTGTCATTAAACCACATGAACCCATTTACAATGTAGTAGGGTTAAGCAAATTTACCGAGAGCTAACAATACAATAGTAGCAGATGCTATATTTGCATACGTACCTCCAGCTGCATAATCTCACAGACGAGGCTTAGGTCTGCGATAGATGGTTGAGAATTGCCTAATAAGAACTTTGAATTCCCTTTGAGCCAAATGGATTCAATCCTTGAAAGTGATGAACTCAGCAATTGTGCAGCTTCGCTTGCTGCTTGTGGATTTAGTGGCAGACCAAGAGCAGGAGCCAGTGCACTGTTCAGAACAAAGGTCACTGCACATTAAGAAAAGCGTATTATCAGCTAACTCCCCAGCATCATGTGAAATTTACTCCCAAAATAAGAAAGACAACAAAACATCGTCATTATAGGTTGTAATACGAAAAAGCAAGTAAATTTACCACAGAATAACGGTAACTGTAAAAATGATGCCGCCTAAGTTCATTTTTCTTTTTTCCATTTGGAGCTATAGTCCATCAATTGTATACAACATAACTTCTTGCAAAGAAATGAGGCTAACCATTAAAATGGCTACATAAGCTTTAGGAGCACCTCTCAATGCGTATATAATAAATTTTGAACCTAAAATATGCAATTCATACGATGCTTCTCATATCGTTGAGTAGACTTGATTCACTTCTGATGGCTATAATTTTTATAATTGTTAAGTATAGGACTTACAGAACTGGCAATTGGACTCTCAACGTGTTGTAATCCAATATATTGCTTGAAATTAAAAAGAAGGAAAGATCTTGTTCCCGACCAGCAAAAGAAGGAAAGATCTTGTTCCCAACTTGCAAGTATCCTGAGTAAGTTACTAGCATTCGCATATTTTAAGCAACACACAAGCAGCAGTTTTGGACTATAGCAGGATATGAATCAGTATTGTGATAGCTCCATTGATTATCATCTAATACAGCATAATGCTCTATTTGTCCAACAAAAAATAATACAAACAAGCACAAAAATATAGGAAAAGATGAAAAAATCTCCCCAAGTTTTTGGGGTCAAGCACAACTCAGTTCTGAGAAGATTCAAAAAATTAGTTTGTATATTGCGACCAGCTGTTGACCAGTAGAGCAGCAGATTCTATCTGTTTTTTATTTTCTATCTTTTCATACTTTCACCAATTTACCCAAATTATTTTTCTTATTTATACAGGATGCATTGAATTTTTATGATTTTATTGATTATCTTCTCATATAAATAGCAGCTCAATTATATTCTAACCCAGGAAATAAGTTAACTTTCCTAAGTTGATTCCTCTACCAGAATTGAAATGGAAAAAAAAAAATGTGGAAACATTTTCCAGAAGTTACAGTCAGAAAAGACTACCACCTGCACCGCGACGCAAGTTGGAATGATGCCAATCCAAGATCGAGTCAATTTTGGCTCTACTAAATAAATCAGCTGGATACCTTCAAAATATTAATAAGTTAATAAATAAAAAAGGTAAGCAGTAACACTAATCAGGTTAGGTAACATACAAGATCCATAATAAATGCACTTTTATACAAGAAAAGTAACTACCGTCGTGAATAAACTAAAGTTATTAAAACCAGACCTCTCCAATCTCTGAACCATAAGCCATTGTCTTAATTAGTCAGAATAAAACATATTCCTGTTTGTTAACCCCCTAAAATATTGCTTACTTCAACATTCTTAGGGAAAAAAAAGAGATCAATCACATAGCTAAATTCATTTCCCCCTGGTCTCACCAATAATTTTCAAATATTAAATATACCACATCTATTTAAAACAAATCCTCTTTCTATGAAGCATTAACTCGTAACAAAACATTTCGCAAGAAGTTTGTGTATTTGTCTTCGTAACACAATCTTCGATTGGTACCCCCAAAATGGTTAGTTCTCCTGTTACCACCCTCGTCTTTCTGAGACTGCAGGGTGGTTTTGGTTTTCTTCCTTTTCTTTTTTCCCTCCTTGTGTGTGTGTGTTTTTTTTTTCCTTNGTGGGGGTTGCGGGGGTGGTGGTGGGCATGGTGTAAGAAGCAAATATCGAAGAACACCAGTTTGTCAAAAATAACTAATTATCAAGACAATGGACTCAACGTACAGAAGCAAAGTAATTAATACTTCATAATAAATTACTAAAATACATTACCAGTGATCTGGAACTCCTGGGAATACACAAGCAAGATACCTCAAGATGGCATGACTGTCCATACATTATAGAATTGTCATTAGAACAACAGAATAAAAAGTACCAGCAGCCATAAAAATAGAAAGTCGGCAAAACTACAGAGAACTTCAACTTCAAAGTTTAACAGAAAAAAGACAACTTAAATTTTCCGAGCCATTCCACTGTCAAATAACAAAGATAAAACTTGAAAAGAACAAATGTTGGACCACCTTTGGAGCATCCAGAAAAGGAACACGAATATGTCTCGGTAAGAATTTGGCAACTTTCCAACTTGATAAATGTTAACTGAGCTGGCTACTTGAAGAGCTTCTCTACACCAAAAGGCATCATCCAAGCACTTTTGCTACGGAAGAAAGCTAGAATTAGCCTTTGGGCCCCAAAAGAAAAAGCTTCAATTTGGAGCTTATGCTTCTGCTACACAAGTGGTTAGGTCGGTACTGTTAGTGCTTCTCCTAAGTTCAAACAGCATATTTAAATAGAAGTTCTGTAGGAGCTCCAATTGGACCAACAAGCCGAAGAAGTTCATGAAGCATAGGCAATTTGAGTTAATAAATACAAAGTTTACAAGCTTTAAGGCAAAGGCCTCGTTTGCTATCTTCTTCAGAAGACGAATAAACAAAAGAAGTTACTACCAAGTGCTAATGTTTTTGTTTCCAAACAATGCCATAGATGTATGGGTTGTAAGTCATCCACCATCTATTCACACCGTCTATTATATGAAATTTCTGTGTAACAAAATATTAAAAAATAAACAACGTAAACAATATCAATCTAGACCTAAGCAAGTTGAGTTATGAAGTCCAAAACTTTCAAATTTTATCTCAAAAAAAATTCTCAAAAGGCTAACCAATAGTATAATTAGATTACTAGAAGTTCCATTACTCCAAAAGTACTTCCTCAACATTTCCAATGAGAAAATTCTACAAAGCTTGTCTCCAACACACTTAAATATGGAATAATTCAAGAGGCAAAGCTACAATGAATAAGTCCTGCTCATATGACCATGCACCTTTTTAATATTGCAGCTGCTGCTTACAATCTAACATGCCCATTACTCACACCACCCAAATTTCTGCATCTCAAAAAATGTTCAGCACAACTTAAGAAGAAGAATATGATACCTCTCAAACAATTTAAATCTTCCATCAACAATCGCCGGAACTTGTCCCATCGGATTTATTTCTGAGAAAAGCATCCAAATTAACACAATTGACCAGAGATAGGATAACAATAATAAATGAAGCTTTCCCAATGTTGAGTAAAGCTCTAGGTAAGTTGTATTGCTGGTAAAAGGCTTTGTGAGAATATTGTCAACAAAATATTTCTTACATTAATTTGATATATGGCTACCAAGTAGAAAGTTTTGAAAACAATGAAAGAGTTTTGTATTAAAATTTCACAAATACTTCTCAAATGAAACAACAGCCAAAAATAAGCAGAACACAAAAAATTCATGAGGAAAAACCAACATAATAATGTACTCGCTTATCTTGATACTCACATTTGTTTCACTTTCAAGTTTCTGCTACATTGCGGAAAAGGATAAATGTAGCTGAACACATATAATTTGAACAGGCATTTTTTTTTTCAGTAGTTCATAGTTCATGGAACCTCCATCCAAAGGAGTTGGCAAAGTCATTATTCAACAATAAATTTTTTTTTATCAATACTAATATACGTGGTTAATTTAACATGGTAGAGTTTTTTAAGGCCCGAATGGAACATAACTAAGGTAGTAAGGTGTGGTGCATCTCATCGGTTTGTTTGCTTTCCAGGAATATAATACATTTTATATTGGAATGACAAGATTGTCGCAATGCCACTTGAGTTTGGAGGGTGTAAGGAGTGTGTATTCTTGTTAATGGAATAGTGATTCCCAATCAAGGATGGGAATGACAATATGCCCCTCACCGGTGGCAATTTGATCATATTGCATGGAAAATGTAGGGAATACCTGGAATATTACAAACAGGCGAAGTGAGTGGCCCAAATGATATTTCCACTAGATGTTCATCTTTAATTAATAATAAGTTAATCGACAGCTTAATTTCCGACCTGATAAATTGCTATTGTATTCGCTATCCTTTAGTTTTCAGTTTTCAAATGAAAGACCACGTAATGCTCTTTCTCCTTCAGGCTATGAATGCATTAAGTCAAAATGTCAGAACTCAATTTTGGCCCGAATTTCAGTTAAGGAAAAACAAACATACCCTAAATGATATTTCCAATGGATGTTCATCTTTTATTAATAATAAGCTACCCAACAGCTTAGCTTCCGACCTGATAAACTGTTGTTGCATTCACATTTCCTCTCTTCCTGAGGCTATAAATTCATCTAATCAAAATGTCAAATTGAACATGGGAAAAGGAAAACTGTGCGAATTAAAGATCTGGTTCAAGTTCAAAGCCGTTTGATTCCTTCACAAGAGCTCAAACTTTCTTTTTTGAAAGGCATGAATACAAAAGCTTTTCTAAGCTCTAGCTGACAAACGCAGCGAACTCAGCTGCACCAAATGTAACAATTGATTTATAAAGTACAAGTTGTGATTTTTCAACCCTTACATTTTAAATCTGCCTCATACCAGTTAATTAGACTTTGTCAACAATGGAAGTTTCACACCGATCCTCATGGGTAAAGAGTCTGGCTAAAGTGAAGGACATACTAACAAAACAAATTTGAAGGTTTAATGACTTCAATCTCAATCCTTCATCATTCCGTAAATGGAAAGAGCAACAAATACCGACATGAATAATGAAAGAGATTCTAAACCATAATGCTGATGAAGCAAGCAACCAGTGATTCAACCGTCAGTTTTTAAATTGTTAGTGCGCCTGTCAAATGCCTTTGACCGAGTGGGAAGAACATATGATTGACAACTGTATGTTCCCAAAATCTTTGTCGATTATAAATATCGAAATATTATTCTTTGGAAGCTTAAACTTTTGGAGAAAAACGGTTGTTTTACAACTTTTACCATAGTTTTGGAGCAGAAAATTCTGAGTTTGAGTCCCGCTCCTTCATTTAATTTGCTCCCATTTAATTATTCCACGTCTTGGGCATAACAAAAAGCCTCAAGCCCAAACATTTCTCTGGCAGCTTAAGTTTTTGGAGATATACGGTTGTTCCCTATTATCACATATGCCGCTATAAACTTCCGTGTCCACATTGGACACACGCATGTCCGTGTCGGACTTGTGTCGGCGTCGGATGCCATGGACGCACGTTAGACGCACGTCCATAGCGATTCAAAAATATATATATTTTTTTACTTTCTTATTAGTATATAATGTAAGATAATAAATATTTTTCCTTTTGATGAATGCATAAGAACTCTTTTTGGACGATATAACTAAATTACGTATGGTGGAGAAATTTTTTTCTTAAAATATATGAACTATCAATGAGAATTTTATTAACTTTCATTTGTATCAGAAATATAACAATATTTTAGCAAAATTAATATTTTATATATAATAAATATAATATCATTATATTAATGGTATTATGTTTTATAAATGGTGCCTATATCGTGTCCGTGTCCTAATTTTTTTTAGGTTGTCGAGTTGCCGTGTCCGAATTATATCGAATCGAATCTCCCATGTCCTCATCCCTAGCACCTAGGTTGCTCCACACCTTTTAACACAATCAGAAAGAGTGAATTATGATTGTAAGCTTTACACGTTCCTTACTTGTTTGTGAAATTATTTATGATCCGATCAATTAGCATAAAGACGTTCTCTGCAAGGGAGCTAACACTTCGGTGAGGATTAAAATCAAATCAGCAACCTCATGTGGATACCTGTAGAGACCGGACGCATGTGCAGCTTCAGGAAAGAGTTAATTATGATTGTAAGCTTTACATGTTCCTTACTTGTTTGTGAAATTATTTATGATCCGATCAATTAGCATAAAGGCGTTCTCTGCAAGAAAGCTAACACCCCGATGAGGATTTCGATCAGATCAGCAACCTCGTGTGGATACCTCTAGAGGCCGACGTGTGTGCGGCTTCAAGAGAATCAAATTTCACGCTCATCAAATTGTGGTATAAATCTACCTGCGCAAAAATGAAGATCAGATCTTCCTTTTTTCTTTTGTAATTTTGCGTGGTTTTCGAGACCGGATCTCGTATTTTAAGATCAAATTTTATTTGATTTTCTTTTTCTGCTGCGTTTTTATCGTGCACAAGATCTCACACATGGCATGTACTTAAAGTTGTATGCTGATCCCAAATCCTAAAAACAAACAATATCTCGGCTCAAAGGTCACTTTGAAATAATTATTAAGTATAATCACTAAAAAAGGGTTGGATTCAGCAGGGAAGGAATGGCAGAAGAGAAGCACCTCTGAATTGAGGCGATCGATGCTGGCCCCTGGAGAGATCTATCCTCACCTCCTCGAATTCGATGCGGTTTACCCTGAAACCTCACCAAGAAATGCTTTAAAATTCCGCAAAAAACCCCTAAAAATGGATATAATAAACGGAGAGAAGAGAAGGAAAAGAAGGGAGAGGAGTAGTGATTTACTTGCAGAAGATGATGATGGCGCGGGATGGCTGCGACATCCGATCGGCGTACACCTTCAGCGCCATCTCTCTCTCTCTCTTTCGATTCGCTGTCTGCTGCCGCCTGCGGGAAGAAGAGCGGAGCAGAAGCCGGCCCGCCGGTCAAACTCCCGCGGCAGAGGATAAGATCTGGTCAGGAATAAATTACTAAGCACTGGGGGCTGGAGGCTGTTTGCACTAAAGCCGTGAACTTCACCGCCTTTAGTATAAACCGCAAAGCACAACAAAGCACACAGTAAATTATTCACCGTCTTTATGAAAACGATGAACCATTCATCATATTCATCATTTTATCTATATTTTAGCTCCGACTTCAGAACTTAGCTAAATTTTGCTGGGTCGTATTTTACACTAAAGACGGTGAATAGTTAAGATGGTAAACCATTCCCCGTCTTCTCAAGGGTACAAAAAAGACAGAATTATAAGGGTGCAGTTCGAAAGGCGGCAGCATTGTAAGGGGAAATGAAAGGGGGGTGGGTGAATGGTTCACCGTCTTTATAAGGTGGTGAACCATTCACCGCCTTCATAATAAATATTACAAAAACGGTGAACAATTCACCGTCTTTGTGAGAAACACTGACGTGGCGCCCACGTGGCGAAAGGATGGTTAGTTTGGCAGGATCATTTTACTAATTATGATTTTTTGGAGGGTCATTTTATAAAAAAGCCCCTTAAGTTTGTTTAGTATTTTTTATTGTAATTTTTTTCAATTTTAAGATTTTAAAAATTATATATATATATAGAGAGAGAGAGAGAGAGAGAGAGGGCTGGTATGCTTATGGAAGCACGGAGCCCTCCGTGCTTTCAAGTTGTTTTCGATGTTCGGATTTTCGAATTGACGATCGGCTCCGTTAGAGTTGATCTAGAGTATTTGAAGTACCTAGAAAATAAATTTTGTGATTTTTCAATATTATTTGCCTAGTGATCGAAGGGGCTCAAAATCAATAATTTTAATGGCCGTGGTGAGCTAGTTGCAAGTTTAACGGTGTAGAAATATCCAAATCACATGAAATTTTGATAGAAAATTCTTTATACCATATAAAACAAGATCAATAACTTTGATCTAAAATTTTAATGTCATATCATCATATTTTGTAAGATTTTTATTTTCAGCCGTTGATTTTGAGCCACTTCGATCACTAGGCAAATGATATCGAAAAATCGCAAAATTTATTTTCTAGATACTTCAAATACTCTAGATCAAGTCTAACGGAGCCGATCGTCGATTCGAAAGTCCGAACATCGAAAACAAAGTGGAAGCACGGAGCCCTCCGTGCTTCCATGAGCATCCTAGCCGCACTCGAGAGAGAGTGAGCTGGTATATATATATCGACTAAAATACTACGTGACTAAAATACTATGTACCCGCCGCAAAGCGCGGGTTGTATACTAGTATGCCATAAAGCAAAGGTTTTACGAGACACTCTACTTTATTAGAGTCAGTACGCTCGGTCCACCATATTTACAGTGGAAATTATAAAAGGGAGGCTGAGAACATGCACAAATTAACAAACTGGGTTCATAAAAAAATCTAGTGTTCATCCATTCCCTCTATCTACAAGCATCCTCCGGGACTAGGGATGTTGATGGGTAGGGATATATGAAATTTTATCCGAACCTAAATCCGAACGGAGCAAATTTATTCGGTGCTGAATAGATATGGTTTCAGATATGGATATCAAAACAAAAATCCGACGGATATGAATACCGATATGAATTTTGACTATACCCAATCCGAATCCGAACCCAATCCAAATCTGAATTTATTTTACATTATACATAATATATATATNAACAAAAAATATAAAAAAATATAACCCGCCCCAAATCCGTTCCGATCCGCCAAGTAAATGGAGCGGGAGGTGGGAGACTCTTTTCTTCCTTCAATCCGCCCCGATCCGTCAAAAATCTGGCTCCCGCCCCGATCCGCCCGGAATGGAGCGGTAAGTGGGAGCCAAAAATAAAATAAAAAGTAACTCGTCCCGAATCCGCCCCGCCCCGATAAGAAATGGAGCGGGAGGTGGGAAAACTCTCCCGTCCCCGGATCCGCCTCGTTTGCATCCCTATTTGGAATCAGGTTCGGGTTCGGATTCAAGTTTTTAAAAATCCACCCCAAATCCGACCCGTTCACATCCCTATCAATGACCTCCACTACTTCTTCACCTGCAAGAACTTCACCCTACTCTCTCTTTCTCTCCCCTCCCCTCCCTTAATAACTTTACAATCATATAAGTTAACATGAAAATGCTAATTAAACCGGTAAAGAAAAATACACTTGTAAATTCTAAAATAGAAGAATTATTAAATAATTTAAATTTAATAAATTGAAGGATCAGCAGGAAATTATAATTTTTTTAGACTAGATCGTCAAATCAAAATAGTTAACGGTGCAAGTAAGTTTTACAAATCTTTATCTTACTAAAAAAAATAAAGTCACACTCATACAGTATATGAATGACACAATCTTCTTTTGCGAGGCGGAGGCTAATTTTGGATAATATACAAAATAAGAAGAGGAGATTAATCAAATTCTTATCATTTATAGCTTGTGAACTTTTTTTATAATATCTAGAATTGACAATTTCCAATAGACAACTTAAAAAAAATAATTGGCAAAATATAATCAATAAAATCAACCGACCGTCCCTAACGCAAGTGGCAAAGAATTTGATGGTTGGTACCTGAGGTCCCAAGTTAGCACATTAGCGGATAGCATGCTATCTATCTCTCAAAAACAAAAAAAAAATGTAAAATCAAATAGCACATTAAGAGGTGCAAATTAATCTAAACTTCTATCTTAGAGTGGGCCACTTCTACTGATAAACTCAGTCTTATCCAACCTACCAATTTATATCTTCTTAACTTTTAAAGTATGAAAATGGGCGATTCAAGATATTGAGGCCGTGAGAAGCGCTTTCTTCTAGAAAAGGAGTGCATCTGCTTAGAGTAGATCATGCTTAGTTTTGATGTATGGAAACAGAAAACAGGAAAGAATGAGGACTTAGAATCAAAGACATAGTATTGATGTATGTTGCACTTCTGACAAAATGGTGGCAGCTTTTTGTTCATGAAAATTCAAAATTCTCTTATTATTATTATTATTTAATTTATTTTGTTTTTTTTTATTATTTTATTTATGTTAACTTTTTACATTCATGCACTGGCACATTCACGCATGCCCGTTACGCGCATCCTGTGATTTCATATTTTTTTCTTTTAGTATTAAAGTGTATCAATTCAGTACCTGTGATTTTATTTTTTTCTATTATGTCATCCACTAATTTTTTTTATTAAATCAATGATAGAGTTAAAACTAAAAAGATACTAAAGTAAATATTCGATAAATCTAGATGGGGTATCTGAAATTTTTTATACATAATTTAACAAAATGTTAACTGAGGAGCTGACAAAAAAAAAAATTTATTAGATACTAAATTAATATATTTTAAATTATAAAATATTAAAATAAAAAAGTATGAAACAATATGGGCGGTATTTGAAGTTTTCCCTATTTTCGTCGACTGAGATAGTACCCGAATCGCGGATCCTGTACCACCACCAGCACCCCCCGGCCAGCGGTGGCTCGCCTTCGGGATCCTTCGAGGCCTCGACGCTTCCGAATCTCCACCCCCTCCCGGGTCAGATTAATCCCCTCTTTACATCCCTGTTTTAGATCTTCGGAAATATTAATTCCGTGGCAATTTCCTTTCGCTCTCTTCCGTAGCCATAGATCTTTTGCTTTTCGATTTCAACTTATAATGAACCACAAATTAAATTAAAGGGAAATAGATTACGCCCCAGGATCAAATCAGCTCCCTTCTCTGTGAGATTTGGTTGGTTGATTGTGCTCTTTCTGGTCGTGATTTGCTTACTTACTGCTGGTTGCTTATGTAATATTAGAGCAAGGAAGAATCTGGTGACTGCTTTGGAGGCTTAATTTTGCCAAATTGGATTGAAAGAGAAAGGAGTTTGAGCTTCACTTGTTTGGGCATAATGAAGAGAGAAAAGAGGATTTCAATGATTAATCCGAACAAATCCATTCCGCCCGGATTTAATTTTCAATTCGGCCTCCTAGGCCGGATTAGAAAAAGGAGTAATTAGAAGGATTCCCATTCATCCGGAAATCGGAATCGGATGGAAATACCGCATATCAAATATGAACAAACGGATTCATCCATTCTGATTCTGATTCCAAGGTGAAAAATGGGCGAACCAAACACACCCAAGAGAGAAAGCAGGTGTCAAATTAGGGCATTTTAACCTTTTTTTTTTTTACAATAACCCTAAAAAAATTTCTAATTTGCGAAATGATCCATCCAAAATTTTATTTGGCCAATTAATCCTCATTTTGCCAACTCAGTGCCATGTGGGACAAGAATGAGAAACAAGTTCACCGTTTTCAGATTGTTATTATTTTTTTTATAGATTGTGAGGATCTTTGAGAGGTTGTTAGGGTTGTACGTGGATTATTAGAATTTTTGTTTGATTGTTAGAATTGTATGAATAGATTGTTAGGATTTTTTAGGTTGGTGGGATTGTATATGCTTTGTTGAAATTTTTATGTGGTTACTTGGATTATACATGGGAAAACGTCTTTTAAATTTCATTATAGATGGTAAACGATTGACCACCTTCTAATTGCTCTTCTATCTGACAATTGCTCTTCTATTTGACCACTGAGTTGGACAAAATAGGATTATTTGGCCAAATAAAATTTTACAGCATTATTTGTCAAATTATAAAATTTTAAAGTGTTAAATTGAAAAAAAAGTTTTAATTTTGTAGTTCAACTTTATTGTGGTCTTTTTAGTAGTTGAACTCTTGAGATTTACATTTCTGAACTGGGTCGATTGCTTTTCATTAATTTCAACCCGCATTACATGATTTGAATATTAATCTTATGGTCAATGCTCAAATATCAAGTTTTTTTTTTTTTTCCTCCTCGAATTTAATTTTAAATGATGAATAGCCTCTCTTAGAGCTAGCTTTGTCGAGTTCACCTTGAGGCTCTTCTCTCAGGAGTGGCATTGTCGATATAGGTGCAGTGGGGCAATTGTTTCCGTTTTTCGTCGAGTGGCGGAGCATGCCTTATGCCCCGCACGAACTCTTTTGTGTTATTTTCCACTTCTTTCTTTGTTTTTTCCTTCTTAGGTTAGGCTAGATCAAGCAGATCACTGACCTTCTTGTGTGGGGGTGTGAGGATATCAACTAACATTATGGCTTATTTATTTATTTTTTATCCCATTAATAAATTGTACAATGAATCACCTTGTGAATTTTGTCTCACAGTCAAAAAAAAAATTTTTCTGGGTTAATGAGATACTTTGCCGAGAAAACCTTGAGAATTATCTAGAGTTTTTCCAGGAGGTATTTCATTAACTCATCATAAGGAGATATCTAGGAAACCACCGTCGACTTCTCGTACTCCATCGAGTTTTTCATGTAGATTCCATTAGAGAAAAGCCATACTATGATTGTAGATACTGGCTGCTAAGGAGTTTCTACTTAGTTTTTTGGTGTGTCTGCTTTCTAATTAGATTAGAAGAGACCAGCTCCAAGTATTCAAGCTAAAGATTATTTTATCTTCGGCTATTCTGTTATGCCTTTTTATGCGTACAGCTGTCATTGTGAATGTTAATAGCTCAATCTTAATTTCCTTGCACGCATTTCAGATTTATTCGAGAATCTCTTGTAGATCGTACTCTTAGGTGATTGCTTAAGCATCAACTCCCATTACCCAAAACGAATTTGGTAGCAATTCTTTTTCCTGATTTTACCATCATATAGTGGGATAAACTGACAAAAGAAATGTAGTTTTATCCCTCGAGTATGCAAAGTCTATAACTCAAAATATAGGACTGGTGAGCGGATTATTATTAGCAGAAATACAGGAAATGGCATGGCGAGAAATGATCAAATTGTTGCACTGTACTAGATAACTTGACACTAATTACAGCATAATCAATTTGTTTGCATAGAAGATCTTCTAACAGCTTTGTAACTTGAAGCTTCAAGCTCATTTTAGCTTCCCTCCACAGCAAAAACTCTATAAGCTTTTGGTTATGCTTGCCTACTACTCGTAGTAGAGAAGTTGTTTCATAAATTTGGTCAAACGGGCACGAAATCTGTCGAGCCATTACACGAAATGTTATGGATGGAGTAGGAGTTCAATCGCATGTTTGAGTTCATGAAATTTCTGATCTACCAATGCTACCTGTTTTCAGACGCAGTATCACATAACAATAATAAATTTTAACTTGATTATAATAAATATGTCACAGATTTAATGGAACGAAAGGACAATAAAGAAAATCAGATTTATGCCGCTGATATTGTATCCATAAGAGAAGCACAGCTCCGCATTGCTCCATATATCCATAGAACTCCAGTTCTCACGTCGACATCTCTTGATTTCATAGCCGGGAAACAATTGTTTTTCAAGTGTGAATGCTTCCAGAAGGGGTGAGCGGATACGCAACCTTTAGCAGCAATATGTCCATCTTGTTTCATAAATATAAATATTTAGGTGTGTTTTGATATTAGTTATTTTTTAAATTTTTTCACTTTATTATTTTTTCCCCCTCAAATTCTGTGCGGTTGAGGACAGGTGAAAATGGACTTCTTTATCTTCTGCTTTAATTGGTTATTTTGCGTAGTCATCTATTTTCAAGTTGAAATAAGTCCATCGTCCTTCAACTACATAAACATAAATCTAAACAATGCAAATTCAAATGCGACCTAAATTTTCGTAATTCGTTTTTCTGCTAATTTTATGTAAATTCCAGTGGGGCATTCAAAATTAGAGGTGCTTCCAATGCTGTATTCTCTCTTGAAGATGGCCAAGCAGCTAAGGGAGTAGTAACTCATAGCAGGTCAACTCTAGTTTACTGTTTTTTGTGAAGAATATAATTTCTCTCTCTCTCTCTCTATGTTAGAAATCTTAATGAAATATTTTCGATTTAGTGGTAACCATGCTGCTGCAGTGTCCTTGGCTGCGAAACTACGTGGGATCCCTGCTTACATTGTAATACCCAAAAATGCACCAAAATGCAAGGTTGAAAATGTCAAGCGCTATGGCGGACAGGTTATATGGAGTGAGGCCACTATCCAATCAAGAGAAACAGTGGCTAGAAAGGTTCAACAAGAAACTGGTGCTGTCCTTATTCATCCATTTAATGATAAGAACATTATAAGGTATGGGTCAAATTTTATCAATTGGTTCTGGTAGCATCCAAGTTAGAATTTCCACGCCTTTAATAGGAGCGTTCCAAATTCTAGGTTCTCCATTTGAAGTACATTTTCTAGCAAGTATACCATTAAGACTGAATTAATTTAAACGCATGGTTTATAGGTGCCTTCAGTTCTCTCCCCTAAGCAATTCGAAAACGTCACTCATGTTGAGAATTTTCTCAGAATGTACCAAGTTTTTCCTACTCTTCTTTTTTCTCTGTTCAATTTTTGTCTCCTTGTTATTACCTAGAATTCATGTAGGGATGCAAACGGATCCGGGTTGGTGGAGCTCCCGCCTCAATCCGCTTTGAATAGGGCAATAAACGGGAGAAAATAAACGGATTTGGGGCAGGAAACTAGGTAATTTTTATGATCCGAGACGGATTCAAGGCAAGAAACGGGAGAAATTTTGACCTACTCTGAATCTGCCCCGAATCCGCCCCCCATGATCCGCCCCAAATCCGCCCCGAAAACCATTTATATTTTTAAAAAATATCCATATTTACAAAAAAGCCCAAAATAAAAATAAGTTAGTGCTCTCATTTCTCATGTACTTGTAATTTTTGAATTTTGTTTCTAATTGTGATTGATATTTTTTATTTTTATAATTAATGTTATTAATTATATATATAATATTATTAAAAATTATTAATTTACATTTTACAAAATATTAATATATTATATTTTATAAAAAAATATTAGTTGGCGGGGTAGATTCGAGGCGCCGGCGGGAGGCGGGTTACGAGGCGGAGCGGATTATGGGATATATTTTTTGACCCGTCACGTATTCGGGGCAAGAGGCAGGACGGGATTTTGGTAGTTGGGGTGGGAGGTAGGGCGGGGCTCCCGTCCCCAGATCGGCCCCGTTTACATCCGTAAATTCATGTTGAATAAGTGGAAAGTCCACACTTTACTGGTATAAGCACGTGCCTCAGAGCCTAGGCACGCGCCTCATGCCTAGGTGCCGAGGTGCATCTTTTCAAATAGTGTGTCATACTATATAGGCAAGTGCTCAGCATAGCTCCGTACCACGGTACTTAAATCCTTACTTATAAGGCACTAAATTTATCTGGTTATGGTCATCTTAGTGTAGCAAATTACAAAATCATCATCAATGAACAATTTTGACCCCCTAATTTGAACCTCATTAGGAAGACCACATTCTACGCTGCATGTCATGTTGTAAAGCAATAATTGGAAAATTTTCCTCTCTCTTACATCTGAGTATTGGCAAAAGATTTAATGGCATATCAATATTAATCTTCATTTTTATATTGCCGGTGTTAATTGAATTCCTTATATTATAATTACCAGTACTCAAAAGCGGACATGCATGTTTACATTAGGGGTGTTATACAAGTCAATTTAATTTGCGCTGTTTCATATTGACAGTGAAGAGACTTATTATCACATCACCTATAAAGCTAATTCGTATCTCTAATGATTACAGAAGAATATTGAGAATTCAAGTTTGTTTTTGAGTAGTGAATATATAAGTTCATTAAGAATAATATTTTCCCATGGTGAGATGAACATCTGAAAACTCTGAGTTGAATTGTCAAAGTATAGTTATTTGTTAGAAATTCTTAGATATTATAGAAAGGATCTATTATCCTTTGTTTGTACTAATTTTGAATGCATGCATACCATGTTATGTTCAAAGTAAATTAGATGATCCACTCGCCTTAACCTTCTTGTACATTTTGTTACAGTATAATTCTCTCGCTGAACCTTATTACACATAAGATTCTTTTCTTTGCAACTGTGACGGCCTTGTAAACTGCTTTGTCTCACTCCCGAATCTATTTCCTTGTGCAAACCCATGAATAATATTAGACCCAATTAGCGAGTCAATGACTGTCTTTTCTTAAGACTAGGGTTAGTTGATGATGACATCTTCATTCAATATTTCCTTTGGAATATACATTCTATACTGAAAAAAGTCTTGTTATATCATCCAAGTGGTCAGGGCACAATTTCGCTAGAGCTGTTGGAGCAAGCCCCTGGAATCGACACAATAGTCGTACCAATTAGTGGTTCGTAACATTGAATGCTTTTTAACATCAACAAACTATGTTATATTTTTCATGGTTATTCTTCACATCTTGTGTTTGTGTGTTCTGTTCAAATGTAGGTGGTGGTTTAATTTCTGGTGTGACATTGGCTGCTAAGGCCCTGAATCCTTCTATCCGTGTTTTGGCTGCCGAACCAAAGGGTGCTGACGATGCTGCTCGGTCCAAGGCAGAAGGTAGGATCATCACACTTCCCGAGACCGACACCATCGCGGATGGACTTCGTGCTTTTCTTGGAGAATTGACATGGTATGCATTTAAAAGTTTCTCTCCTTCATGCATATTAGTAGCCATGGAATCCACATCTGTATTTGTGAATGCGAATGCCTACATATATAAACATGATGAATGAGTACATACTCTCTCAGAAATTGAGTTTTTAAGGAAATAAATAAAAAAGAGAACTTTTGGGGGGGTTAGAAGTTCCATTGTCTCCCTCTCTCTTTTTAATTAGCTATGTTTAAAACACATAATCTGTACAATAACATGTATGGCTAAGAAACTGGTAGAATGTTCTCAAGTTGTGGATGTTGTATTATGTTCTTCTCTTTGTGGTAAAATATCTGTTTTAGCTATCACATCTCTCTTCTCAAAACTTTCTTTCGTAACACATGTTGTCCTCGCTAAAACTTAACATTTTTCCCCAACATTTGTTGTATAAATCATTTCATTTGAGTCCATTGTTGGAACAGTAAAAAAGAAAAATTTCTTTACTAATTATGATTCAGGCCAGTGGTGCGCGATTTAGTGGACGATATCATCACCGTCGACGATGTGGAAATAATCGAGGCCATGCGACTGTGCTACGAGATTCTAAAAGTGGCTGTGGAGCCAAGCGGCGCCGTTGGTCTTGCTGCGGTTCTGTCCCAGAGATTCAAACAGAGTGCCGCATGGAACGAGAGCAGCAAAATCGGGATCATTCTATCTGGGGGCAATGTTGATCTTGGTGTTCTTTGGGAGTCATTCCATAGATGATAGCTCTTATTCTTTTTGCATCTAATATGTGTTGATTTCACTTTACAGGACATGTCAAAAGAATGCCATTAATTAGAACTACAAAGTTGGGGCTCATTTGGCCTACCTATCGCTTTGCATAAGTGATGTTTCAGTAAAACTGTTTCAAGAATTGCTGATAGTTTTTTCTTCAAAAACTTAAAAACTTTGGGTGACACTAAAGTGAAAAATTAGATTCTCTGCAATTTGTTGATCATGGAATTAGATTCTCTTGAAGCGGCACACGCGTTCGGCTTCTATAGGTATCCACACGAGGTTGGTGATTCGATCGATGTCCTCACCGGGGTGCTAGCTCCCTCGCAAAGGATGTCTTTCTTGCTAGAAGATGAAAGAGAGAGGAGAAGAGAGATGATGCATAGGGTTTTCTAAAAACTTCCCTATATTATATATAGGAATATAATCCTCTTTCTAATAATATAATAACAATTAATAATAAGTACAAATTTAGGTTTAAATTTATCCTTTCCTTAATTGGTTAGATCGATCAAATCCTAATTTGATTCGACTTGAACATTATATTAATTTGATCATATCAAATTAATAATGCAATACTTGCACATAATTCCTCTCATAATTTAATAACTATTAGTAAATCCTCTCTTGTAACATATACACTTTATACCACTAATTTGTAACAATTACAAATTAGTCTAATTATCAACATATTGACAATTAGGTTCTCCGGCGATTCAATAATCGCAATCTAGCTATCCGATCAATCACAACCTCTTATGTGTGTGACCCCATAGGTTCTATTCTATCTGGTAGTCAGATATATTTTGATCACTATCAATAATATCACTGAAACTCCTTTCAATGGATCAGAACAATTCTAACTCAGCCCATTGAGAATTATCGATCATCTAGATAATTCTCATGAGTCTCACAATCCACCAGTGACGCCTAGCAGCATATAGTGGCATTCCAGTAGAATGAAATACTGAACCCCTTAATTGGTGCAGTTACCGTGTGATACAGTCCTTCTATCATGAGTCCCAACTAGACGAAAGTCATGGAATAACTCGTCAAACCCTATCGTCTGTCATATGTCAAATTTATTCGACTCGAGTTTCTAATATCGGAAACTCCTTTTCGCTATTAACTCTGCCCTGACCAAGGTCTTCTAAACTCGGTCTCATAAATCATATAGGACTAATGCCCCTATCTACCAAGGGAGATAGATTTCATCTAAGTGCGCACTCTATTTCTACAATAAACCTACCGCAGCCAACATGCTCCGCAAGAACCCGAATGGCTAGGGACCAAGTGTATGTACAGTCAAACTATAGTAACCTCATTGTGAATAGCCGAGGCACCGCAGGTCAAATGACCAATTACACTACTGCAATATTAAGTAAGTCACTGACGAGTGAGTAGACATCCAAATGACTTCTCGTGTTGGTCACGCTCGGTACCCTTTGTTCTCTAACAACCACCTGCATATTCACTTCAGTATTCCCACACTGTCGACTTGAGACTCGTCTATCCAAAAAGGGAAGCGACCTATACACCAATCTCACCGGATCAATCACCATCCCCGTGATGATCCATTGATCGGGAGCATTTAGGAATTAACTATCAATGACACATGTCTCAAATTCTCAACTCGTGATGATCCATTGATCGGGAGCATTTAGGAATTAACTACCAATGACACGTCTCAAATTCTCAATTCTTGAGAATATATATCATCATCTTCTTAATTTCTTGGACGATTCATGAACACATACACAAGATGAATGGAAATAATAACCCAAATTTATTCATAATTCATAATATTTTAAAGTCAAATACAAATTTATATCCTAGAAAGAATATATGTGTCGGCCTGATTAACTTCTAGGGCATACATCTAACAGATAATTCATCTTATTTCATAAAAATAATTTAAGTTGGAATATAGTATTTCAATCTAGATATCTGATCATACTCTTTGAGTGAACAAATATCGCAAACCTTATAGTAAATTAAAGAAATATGTGTAATAAGATATCTATGTATCCAAACAAGATATATATTATCACATTCTTAACTTTTGAGTCACAATATAAAATCTTCACACTAAACAAGATATCATTGAATAACTTTTTCGACTTCCAAATAAGGCCTTGAAATTAGGGATGCAAATGGAGTCTGGTTCATGGAGCTCCCGCCTAGATGCGTCCGGAACGGTGCAGTAAATGGAGACTAATAAACGAATTTGGGGCGGCAAACGAGGATTTGAGGTTGGAGGCGATAAAAAAAATTAATGTGGCCCGAGTCCGCCCATCAAGCTTCGCCCCGAATCTGCTCCGAATCAGTTAAATGTTAGTTCTCCTTAAACTAAAGCAGTTGGATAATTTTAAATATTATTTGACTTTTAAATTTTAGTTCTTTCTAACATAAATGTGATTTTAAGATATAGTTGGTTCTATAATACTTTATTATTTTTAAATTTATTTTAATTAAAATAATACATCCCTACTTGAGGTTAATTACCCATTAGTTCGTAAACTTTACCCCTTTTTTCATTTGTACTTTTTTTTCCCCTAAAGACACTACAAATTTTTTTTTGCTTTATTAGTCTATATTCACTGTAATAAATTTTAGACAGAACTAGTAACTCTACTAAAAAGTGTTGATTAAGATAGTAGAATATCTATTTAGTGACCGATTATTCCTAGCGCAAGTAGCAAAGGACTTAGTGGTTGGTATCCGAAGTCCTAAGTTCGAATTCTAATTGATTCACATTTCTAGCTAAGTTTATTTCTAAAATGAAATAAACGAAGCGGGTAGCATGCTACCTATTTCTCAAAAAAAAAAAAATCTATTTAGTGCATTTTAATACAAAAAAAAAGAAAAGCAAATGCCTAGAAATAGTTAAAAAAAAAATTAGTTAAAAATAATTTAATAAAAACTTTTAATGAATTTAATCCATCTTGAAACTTATTTTATTCTTTCTCGACTATCTCCGTCTAAAACAATAAATTTGTTACCAATAGTATATAGGTTAGCTAGATTATGCTAGTTTAGTGATATTATTGATACTAGAGAGTTGCAAATGAAAATAAACGTTAAATTACCGACCATCCCTAGAGCAAGTGGCAAAAGACTTGGTGGTTGGTACCCGAGACCCAAGTTCGAATCCTAGTTGATTCACATTTCTAGCTAAGTTTATTTTTAAATAAAATAAACGAAGCGAGTAGCGTGCGACCTATCTCTCAAAAAAAAATAAAAAAAAAAATAAACATTAAATTCAATATAGAGATTGATAAGAAAATAATTATCCAATAGTACGACGTTTTCAGAAAGAAAAAATATAGTAGTGTATCAACGAAAATAACACTAAGCGACCGTTTCGTTTGGGGTTAAGTAAAAACTTATTATTTTAGGGATAGAGTTAAGTTCAGGGTTAATGTGGGCTTAGAGTAATTTTGTATTCGGCTGAGGATTGGGTTTAGTCCAGGTATAGATAAAATAGTGTTTGGTTAAAGTAGGTGGGATAAGAAGGATAGTGGATAAAATAGTGTTTTATTTGGTTTGAGTAGTGTGGTGGGGTGGGACCCCTCAAATTGGGTGTTTGTGAATAACTTCGGGGTTAAGGAGTTATTCCACCCCTTAACCCCGAACCAAACGGGTGCTAAGTATAGCGTAGCAGGATTTAATTAATTAACCATTAAATAATTAACTTGGTGATTTTGTTAGTTAACCTAGGTTAGATGGAAATACTAACAAAACTAATTAAGTAACATTTCATTACATTAATGAGGAAGCACCTGAGTCCCAGCAAGTAACCAAGAGAATCTCATCATATGAAAGCTTTTTTATCGGGCTTAATTAATTAGAGAAAGGAGCTTCTTTTTATATTTTGTTTGGTTGCATGCCGTCGAAATTTGAATTTACAAATTTTTTTTATTTTTATATACTAGGTGGGGGTTGAGATTATCCTTAAGTAGGAAAGGAAAAAACTTATATCTATTTGAAAATTGTTAGGAGGATAAGTTTAATTTTATTTAAAATTATTCTTTTCAAGTATTGCAGTTGGAACTGTAGCTAATTTAATTTTAACTAATACAAGTTGAGCCTCCTCATATAGTTTCAACTGTAGCAGTTGAATTCAAATTCATCAAAACAAACGTCAAATTTAGATCTGCACGTAATTACAGCTACACTGCAGTATAGTTGCAACTACTTGCAACCAAACAATCCCTTAGTGTATGCATCGCGATTAATACTTCAATATTTAAAACGTTGGAAAGAAACAATAGGACATTGTCACGAGCTAATAGACAATTCCTATCTCATTTAGGAACTTTCAAAGCCACCACATGCTACAAAAAGAATTAAATATACATATCTTCATTGTATATGATTATCAATATATATATAGACCCCTTACATTAGTTGTTCATTAATTCTGTTTGATGAACAAAAATCTATGATAAGATACATGGGATCCCCTTCTCAATATTCCTCCCCCTTCTCAATATTCCTCAAAGAATAACGATATTATCAGAGCTGATGTTACTATTGATTAGGAGATACATATATTAAATCTAATCAAAGTAACTGATTGAATTTAACTATATTCATTATATCTACTCTACGCATAGTATAAATAACTCTATTAATAGCACCATACATATATCCTTTCTTTCGAAAATTTTGATTTTTCACATATTCACTGTTAGTTATGGATCGATGGTCCTCGTTGCGCCCCAACATAGTCCATTGCTACAAGTTCTTCAACTGTTGTGGTCTCCTTGGACCTGCCGTGTTCTTCATTTGACTCAAAATCTAGCATTGAGAGCACTTGCCTCCCCAACCTCGCCTACAAAAGAACAAAGAATTTGCTCATTTAATTAAATATGGCATTTTGATTAATTATCCCTCTTCATATAGAGAGAGAGAGAGTTGAGCTGTAATGCTATAGCAAACGGGTTTTCTTGCTATCCATTTGTTTCCGACAATGGAGTTTTCAAATCGATAATGGGCACGTTGAATATGATCTATATCACTTGAAATATTTAAAAACCAAAATTTCATGATTTTTTAATATTGTTCTCTTATCCATCAAGTGGACATAAAAATAAATAACTAGAAATACATATTTTTTAAAAAGTAATGATAGGAATTCTGTAATCAAAATCAAAAGTATAGATCTTGTTTTAAATATTTTAAAAAACTTTCTAATTAAAATTCAATTGATTTAAATATCTTTACAACATTAAACGAAAAAATGCCTCATATTGACCATTAAAATTATAAATTTTGAAACACTTCGATCATTAGATCGATGATGTTGAAAAATTTTAAAATTTGATTTCTAAATACTTCAAGTGGTATAGATCATATTTAACATTGACGATCGTCGATTTAGAGGTCCAGTCATCGAAAATAAATGAGTGGCATCAAAGTCGATATATATATATATATATATATATATATATATAAACTAAGGGGTACTATACTCTTATAAAGTATAAAGCCTTCGTACATCTAATTGTTTCAATATTGGGTTTCGAATCGACGATACACTCCGTAAACATGATCTAGAATATTTGAAACTTTTAAAAAATAAATTTCATAATTTTTAAAATCATTAAACTCCATCAAGCGGCATAAAATGAACGGTCAAAATCGAACGACGTCCTAAAAAATGTGATGATCAGATCCTTCAATTTAAGATTGGATTATGATGTTATTTAGGCAGTGATATAATTTTCTATCAAAAATTCAACCTATCTCAATTTTTCTACACCATTAAACTAGCAAATATCTTATACCGGCCGTTAAAAATTGTCAATTTGTGAGCTTTTGATCCGCAAGGTAAATGATATCGAAAAATTATAAAATTTGATTTCTAGAAATTTTAAATACTCTAGATAACGTTTAATGTATGGATCGTTGATTTGAAACCTCTATCATCGAAAATAACTTATGAGTTCGAAGGCGATCGTACTCATAAGAGTATAGTAGCCGGACTCATATATATATATATAAAAATATTGAGCTTGGAATGCTATAAGTAACAACGGGCTCCGTTGCATCTATTGCTTTGATGAAGAGCCTTAAATTGACAATCGCATTGTTAGCATAATATATATTATATATATATATATATATATATTATAATTATCCGATTACTATACTTTTATGATTATAGATTTTTTGGTATTCATAATTTTCAGCCGTTAGATCTACCTCGTTAATCATTTTAACATGTTAGATCATACTATTCAACCAACAACCCATTCAACCCTAAGAGACTACTATCATCCTAACCTCACATCCCTTTATCCAACGGTCCAAAATTTATAAGTACAAAAGAGTGTATACTCAAAAGAGTATAGTAGCCCTAGTCTATATATATATAGAGAGAGAGAGAGAGAGAGAGAGAGAGAGAGAGAGAGTGTGTGTGTTAGGCTCCTATGCTTTCGAAAGTACGGAGGCCTCCGTACTTGTAAGTTGTTTTTGATGATGGGACGTCTGATTCGGCGATCGGTTCTGTTAGACATGATCTACGCTATTAGAACTATTTAGAAATCAAATTTCATAATTTTTTGACTTCGTTTGCCTAGTGAATGAGTATCCTCAAAATGAACGGCTGAAGAACGGTTGAAAATAAAAATCACATAAAAAACAGTGATAAAGGACTCAAATTTCAAATCGGAAGTATTGTTCTTACTCTTGATGTTAAGTAGAATTTTTTATTAAATTTTCATGTAATTTGGATATTTCTACACCGTTGAACTTAAAAACGTGCCACATCGGCCGTTAAAATAGTCATTTTTGAGACACTGTGATCGCTTGGTAAATGATGTCAAAAAATTATAAAATTTGATTTCTAAATAGTTCCAATAGCATAGATTATGCCTAACGGAGCCGATCGTCGAATCGGATGCCCTATCATCGAAAACAACTTACAAGCACGGAGACCTCCGTACTTTCGAAAGCATATATATACACACACCTAGGGTGCTTCTAATAGCAACAAGCACTTCGTGCTACAAAGTTTCTACCATTATATAGATTTACATCTTTAATCATTTCTATCTGTTAGATCATGTTATTCAACCAACCACCTACTCAACTTTGGTGGACCACTATCATTCTAACTGCATATATATATATATATATATATATATATGATTGAGCTACTTTTAGAAGCACCAACCTCTTGGTGCTTCTAAGTTTTTAGCCCTTAGATCTACTCCTTGATTACTAATAACCTTTTAATCAAATACTATTCTACCTACCACCACCTACTACCATCATCTCAACCTTACATCATCTCCATCCCAATGGTTAAAACTCAAAGAATCCACCTTCGTGATGCTTTTGAGAGTATTCCTAAGCTCCAACTCAGCGTCATATCATAACCTATATATACTACGTATCATATAGTATCATAGTAGTACGCCAGGCAGAGAGAGAGAGAGGAAAGAGAGAGAGAGAGAGAGAGAGAGAGAAGACCAGAGACGAGTCCGGCCTACTAACTCTTTAGAGTAACATCGCTGTCTACTCATAAGAATATTTCGATGATAAGCTTCCGAATCGACGATCCATACCGTTAAAACTTATTTAGACACATTTAAAACTTCTAGAAATCAAATTTCATAATTTTTCGCATAAATTTAACTTCACGATCAAAAGCTGCACAAAATTGACAATTTTTAACGCCGTATAGGATACTGCTAGTTTAACGGAGTAAAAAAATTGGAATAGATTGAAATTTTTGATAGAAAATTTTATCGACATACCTAGAAAAGATCAATAACTCCAATCTTAAATTGAAGGATTCGATCATCCATTTTTAGGTCCGTCGTTCGATTTTAACCGATTCATTTTATGCCAGCTTTCATGGACTTTATATATGTTTCGAAAAATAATAAAATTTATTTTTAAAAGTTTCAAATATTCTAGATCATATTTAACGGAATGAATCGTACGATTCGGAAGCCCATCATCAAAATCAACTTATGAGTACGAAGGCCCAATACTCATAAGAGTACTAAGTAGACTACTATATATATAGTCCTAATATACAATATATACTATAGATATAATAGTATATATATATAACGATGAGAGAGAGCACGTCTCCTGTTTACTTTTCTCGCAAAGTACGGAGACTTCCGTGCTTGTAAGTTGTTTTCGACGATAGGACATCCGATTTGACGATCAGCTCCGTTAAATATAATCTACCTTATTGGAACTATTTAGAAACCAAATTTTATAATTTTTTGACATCATTTACCAAGCGATCAAAAGTTCTCAAAAATGACTATTTTAACGGCCGATGTGGCATGTTTTTAAGTACAACGGTGTAGAAGTATCCAAATTACATAAAAATTTAATAGAAAATTCTATTTAACATCAATAGCAAAATCAATACTTCCGATTTGAAATTTGAGTCCTTTATCACTGTTTTTTATGAGATTTTTATTTTCGGCCGTTCATTTTGAGGCTAATCGTTCACTAAACAAATGAAGGCAAAAAATTATTAAATTTGGTTTCTAGATAGTTCCAATAGCGTAGATCAAGTTTAACGGAACCGATCGCCGAATCGGATGTCCTATCATCGAAAACAACTTATAAGCACGGAGGCCTCCGTACTTTCGAAAGCATAGGCGCCTAGCTCTATATATATATATATATATATATACACACACACACACATACAGTATCATGCATTTTAGGGTGCAAACTATCATTGTCCATTTGTCCTTGTCACCTTCAACTGGGACATGGTCGTGAAGTTGGTCATGACCCATGTCTCTAACTATGTATTAATTCCTTACTAACTACTATATATTTTTTTGCCTTTTGAAAGGTCAAACTAGCTAGAGTACTCTAGTTAATTTGAGATGCACTTTAAAACAAATTAACCACTATATATATATATATTTGTCTACCACTCTTCGATCCCCACGCTAGCTCTTGGAGAAAAAAATAAATAGAGAAGTGTGTGCTAGTTTACCTT
The DNA here is from genome assembly GCF_001540865.1 of Ananas comosus. Lineage (NCBI taxonomy): Eukaryota > Viridiplantae > Streptophyta > Magnoliopsida > Poales > Bromeliaceae > Ananas > Ananas comosus. The sequence goes on along the minus strand of NC_033629.1, from coordinate 10,120,401 downwards.
CGATTGATTTATTTGTGACAATCCATCATGAGGAAAAGCCCTTAAATCCCCAGATCCTGCAAATACAATATACAGTAGTAATGATTTAATTAACTAGAAAAGAAGTGTTAGAAAAAAATATCCCAAAATAATAACAGTGGCACTTTAATTCGTTTAGATTTAAGTAGGGCAAATCTTCTTTCCATGCATCAATATATTTATATTACAATGTACAGAGAATCAAACCATAACATTAATTCTAATTAATGTAAAAAGCTATTGGGCTATATCCTTGGTTGGGTAACAATTAATGGTACAAAAATATTGAGATATCAAAAATTTATAAGGAGATGCATGCATGAAGAGAAATTAATTAATAGAAGTGAGAGTAGTGCATTTGGCTTGCTAGCTTCAGTTGTTAGATGGAGGATGAGTTGAGGGACCAATATAGTCCACACTAAACCCTAGATTCTGCCTGCGGCCGCCACGAGAAATGCGAGATAAAACCCTAGCTAACAACTGGCGTAATTCGAACAGTACCTGAGACTACTGATCCTCTCTTCCTGTCGACATCATCCTTCTGCGACACCTCCGATCCCTTCGACCGATCAATGGCTCCAACCGCTTCCTTCGTTGTTGTTTCGGAGTATTTTGGAGTAATCTCCTCAAGTTTTACCTCTTCTGCATTCTGAACAAGAGAGAGAAGATTAGAAGTGCTCAAAGTGCCAGATAAAATGTATTTAAACAAAAAAGAGTTAGGGTAAGATTTGTTTTGTAAATTAACCTTGTATGAGCGAGGAAGTGATGTGCTCAAAAGATCGACATGAACTCGAAGATGGCGGCCATCGGATGAGATGATAGAAAGAGATATGTAGAGGATGAGGATGAGGAGAGAGGACATGGTGAGGCTTTTGGCGGTAGAGTAGTTTTCTTTTTCTTTTCAGGACTGAAAAAGAATATATGTAGTTAGGAGTACTATATATATATATATATATATATATATATATATTAAATGGTGAGTTGAATGAGGTTGAGATAAGGTGGTGACAATGTTCTAGGAGACAATGGCCATGCATGTAATTTGGAGAGATATGGGAAATGAGAGCAAGGAAAGACCCTTATATTACTCTCTTAATGTATGGACATGTTTTGTATCTATTTTTGAGGCAAACTTATCAAAGTACATTACTGTGGTTTGGTGCCACATATGTTTTGTAATGCATATATGAATGGTGGGAAAAGGAAATTATTAATAAAGAAGTTATATAGTGAATGAACATACATGTATAATATATATACAAGAAATATTATTTGCTTTTTATATTTTGGGGTGGAGCCCAAGATTGTGACAGGAGACCTTTATGTCTCAACTTCGATTTGGGGAGGATGAGATTAGGTTGGACACTGCAAGTGAAGGGATTAACTATATATATAAGAAGTCAACAAATTAACATAAGTATATAGGTGCAATTTCTACTTTTAGGCACTTCAATCCATGATCTTAGTACTTTATTAACTCTATGACTTAACTCTATGTCCTAAATTAAAAGAACAAAAAAATGGTAGTGCGGGAGAAAAATAGAAGCAGAAACAAGAAATCAGGAATAGTGTCTAGCAATAGTCAAACAATATTTAAGATGCAAAATAAATTTTGGAGCTTCTGCAGTGAAAAAAACTTGATTTTGGCTTCAAGACTTGTAAAATAAAATAAAATAAAATGAAAATATATAAAAGCTTATTTTGGTAACCATGCATTGCCATTTTCTTCTTTTCTAAAAGTTAGTTCTGTTTGATGAAATATATATGCTTGTGAACAGTGAACCACGCATAATCATAAAACATTTATATATGTTTGTTTCTAATAAACAAAAATTTAGTAATTTTTCCTACTCTTTATTTTTCTGAACAAATAAACTCTATATGTATATTCCTCACACAGCGTAGTACATCACAAGCTAACCAATAATAATAAGAATAGAACAATCTATCTGTCGACACATTCAATCGATCATCTGCCAATCACGTAGCTAGCTACATATAATTTCATTTGGCTATAGAATAGTATAATACTAGAGATTGTTTAGAATTTTTTGATCGAAATTTAACTAACTCGACAATTCATTGATTGAACCGTTGATTCAAGAGACCAATTTCAACACTATTTTATGTTCCGACCAGTTGATTAACAATTCGAAACTTTGGTTTAAATAATAAAATGCTTTAGTTATTTAATAAATTTTTGAGGTGGTGTAACACGAAAGGTTGACAAAGGGAACAGTGCACGAGGAAGTTAGCTCGAAGCACGATTTCTTTTTCTTTTTTCTTTTTTCTTTTTTTTAACTTCAAACCATGCAAACATGCAGTTCATCATGTGGGCCCCACACCCCACCTGTTTCACGTGCATGGGGACAAATGATTTCCCGCGTTAATTAATTTGCATGGGACTTGAACTCGGGAGTACTTCATGTTTAGTTTACCCATGCACGTGTGAACCAAACGTGTGTCCACCCTGTTCATCCGTACACGTACGTATATCTTTAAAAAAAAAAAAAAAAAGTATGATCGATATTGCAATGTTTAAAAAGTGATGTACAAAATGTTACTACGTACATTGTGCATTAGGATTATTTTATTTTGCTACGCTTAATTCGTACTTTATTTGGCTTCGTTGAATTATCGTTTTCTTAATTTTTCTATCAAAATGAAAGAATATTACACACTTTGTGGCTCCGCATCTTCCAACTAGCTCATTTTAATTTAGTTGTTAGCTTATTTTATAGAGACTAATGAGAAAATTATAATAGTTCAATAATTATTTTTTAAAAAATAATTTAATATAGCAAATAAAATAACTCTAAAATATTTAGAAAGCTTAGTAATAAATTGTAATTAAGTCCAGTAAAAAATAATAATTCTAATTAATTAAGTCCTGTAAAATGTCACGGTTTGACTTTGAACATCATTAAGTGGACTTGCCACGTGGCATCAACGCGGTGGCTGATCTCCGTAGGTGGTGTTTTGTGCGGTCCCCACATGACTGGTCAACGCGAAAATTCTAGAACTGACGCAGCATCTCCAATTAATTGAATTGTCCTCCTTAGGTTCATTTGTCTCCTTATAGTTAATAGAAAAATATTTTTACTATACTTTTCTTTGGGTTAATTTTATACAAACCGCTACAAATATAATAAATTATAAATACATCTCTACAAAGTTCAACTTTCATATGTTGTCTTTATAAAAATTCTAATATTTTTAAATATGTTTCTACCGTTAGATTCCGTTAGTAACCGTAGGTTAAATGCTTACTCTAATTAATTTATAAGATAACTTAACATTTTTGTTGCGATTTTTGGAGAGACATTTTTTGTGATAGCAAAATTGATATTTCACTTAAAATATAAACAGTTCTATAACGATAACAAACCAAAGGAACATATTTAAAAATATTAGAATTTTTACAGGAACAATATATAAAAGTTGAACTTTATAGGGATATATTTGTAATTCATTATGTTTGCAGGGACATGAATGCATTTAACCCTTGTTTTTAAGAATAGAGATATTTAACCCTTTTTTTTAAGAATAGAGATATGATTGACTTGTTACTGATCGATGATGTAGGCTTAGTTTAGTATTGAGGTCTATCTAACGCTATTAGATAAAATGAAGTTGGGATAAAAGCATATAAGGGTATGCTTCTGCGTTCTCCGATAAAACCACATAAAAAATATATCGTAGCCGACTAATTGTGATATGTGGAACGTAATATAATGTACGGAAACAAACAAGATATTTTTTCATCACACTTTCTCATCGCAAGTAACGTTCTCCAGTGGGACCCCACAAAAATATATCGTATATGTAATGTAATATAACGTACGGAAACAAACAAGATATTTTTTTATTACACTTTCTCACCGCAAGTAATGTAATCTTTCTCACAATCCCAAACGAAGCCGTAGTACCGCAAGTAATGCAATCTTTCTCACAATCCCAAATGAAGCCGTACACTACAACAAAAACGGTCTATAGCGACACTTTTAAATGTAGGTACATATCAAAAAAGTGCTGCTAGCTAAAATTACCGACACTTTTAAAAAGTGTTGCTATATGTGGGGTCGCTAGATATATAGTGACAGTTACAGAGTGTCGCTATAACCTAAAAGAGTGCTGCTAATTTATCAACACTTATTTAAGCATTTAGCAACCGTCGAAACTCTATCTCGTTGGTTGCGGTGGCGGAGGAGGACGACAGTAAAGGCTCTTCGTCTAGAATTTCAGTGGATTGAGTGAAGAGAGAAGAAAGGATGATAATTGATTTTTCTTTTTTTTTTTCTTTTCCGTTTGTAATCGGGCCAAATGGACTGAGTGTGGTAGGTTGAGTAGAGTAATCTTTTATTTTTAGTTGGATTGGGCTTTATATTTAGGCATTAGTAGATGTGTTTTTAAGTTTTAGCATAAATGAGACACTTATTCAAAAGTGTCCCAAACATGTGTCCCTATAACCTAATTCTGTTGTAGTGGCAGTGCCAGTGTGATACTATGTTTCCAGGGACATTTAACCCTCTTTTTTTTACCCTTTTTGTTTAAAAAAAAAAGAAGATATAATTGACTTGTTACTGGTTGATGACGTAGTGCAAGTGTGATAATGTAAACTTTCTCGGAGGTGGAGGTGGAAACTACGGCGCGGCGGAGTGGTAGTAAGTAGTAACCGAGGAATTAATGGTGTGGGTTGTGGGGGGAAGAAACCATGCAAACTCGGGATCCGGACTCTCGTCGGGGTGGTGCTGTATACTTACTTGTAGTATACATGTGGGGTTACGAAAACTTTTGACTCGGGCCACTGCCGGGTAAAGCGCTTCCACAAAAGCGCTTTTCCCGGCGCCTCGGTCGCTAACCCACCCGCGTCCACACGCCATGGTGGGAATAAAAGCTTATTCAAGATCCAATGATTTTCGTTTTGCTTTCCCGTTTCGTTTATTATGATATTTACTTTATTATTATAAGTAGGTGTGTTTATTCTAGTTTTTTTTAAGTAATTTTTTATTCTTTTAATGAAGTGTTTGGTAACTCTTTTTGAAATTTAAAACTTAAAATTTTAATTTTAATTTTAGATTCAGATTTTATGTTTAAATTCAAATTTTAGATTTAAATTTAAAATATAAAATTTTAAGTTCTAGATATTAAATTTCAAATTTTAAGTTTTAAATTTCAAAATTTTAAATTTTGAATTTAGATATTAGATTTTAAATTTCAAATCTCAAATTTTAAAATTAAAATTTCAATTTTTAAATTTTAAATATTTAGATTTAAATTTAAAATTTAAGATACATTTCAGTATTTAAATTTAAATTTTAAATTTTAAATTTTAAATTTTAATATTCAAATTTCAAACTTAAATTTTTAAATTTAAATTTCAAATTCAAAAATTTTGAACTTTGAATTTTATATTATATATTTTTTTATGTTTTATGTTTTACTAAATTTAAATTTGAATTCAAATTTTGAATTATTTTAATATTAAATTTCGCAAAAAAATTATTATTTGTAAAATAATATTTATCAAAAACTTATTATAAATTTTTTTATCAAACAGTTTTAAAAAATTATTTTAGAAAAATTATTTTTCATGTACGCTCAGCCAAACACTCTAGAACTTTTAATCAAAATCAATTTTTTAAGCCAAAATTAATTATGTAGAAATCACTTTTTCCAAAATTTAGATCAGATAGGCCATAATTCTTCAAATCAAAATCAATTCTATAAAAATCGCTTCTCCAATAGCTAGGTCAAACAGTCCCTTGTATTAAAGCTGAACTCAGAGACTCCGAAGTCCAATCCATATAAAATAAGTTTAGTTATGACTTCTACTTGTATCCGAATCGAATTCAAACCAAAAATTGAATCTAAAAGAACAATTTTTTTAAATTTCTAATCTAATAGTTAATATATTTTAACACTTTAATACTACATAGTGTAGTAATATATAGTATATCAAATAGTTCGGTTTGTTTTCGGTTTTGGGCACGGGCTTTTCGCTTTTTAGCTTCGGTTTTGAACTTTCGTAATCTTTCGCGTTCGGGTACAGTTTTGAGTATTAATTCAAATCCAAAATAAATCCATTAGATGAGCATGTAAAAAAATTGGTAGAATATTTACCACATAGCATTATTATTCTAAATAAATCGCACGAGCAGCAGCATGTTTGAGTCCATAGATCTGACCTTTCAGGTTGCCTCGTGATTCACGCCAGTTGGATTTGAATTTGGACATGCTTCGGTTTTGCCTCACCATCAAACCCTTTATGATCATCATCACTTTATAATGTTGATGATGAGCCCGTAAACTTTTTCATTTTTTCTTTTTATGGCATAGAGTACATAAACAAACTCACCAGGGACATTCATTATATGCGATGTAAATCTATTAAAAACATCTTTCTCATGTATGCTAATACATTAATAATATATAAGAACAACATAGGAGTTTTATGTCCGCAGTATAAATTAGTCAAAAATGACAGGTAAAGAGTTCGCTATTAACATACAGAATAAGTGCCCAAAAAAATTAAAAAAAATAATCTGAAATTTAGCCCGTCTGACGAATAGCAACTAATTTTAATAACATAACATAGCATAACATTTGACATCTGAACTTTCAAATAGACAATTAATAGTAAGCATGAATGATTAGTTGGAATACTTCAAAAAGTATATGAGCACTAATTATTAGATTTTTGAAGTTTGTGTGGCAATCTACTAATAGGTGAAGAGCCAGTTGATTTTGGCACATTTTGTCTCATAAAATGAAGATAAAATTTTCCATCTTACCAATTCATTACTTTGTCAACATTGTGGTTTTGAATCTACATTTCATTATTCTTGCATCATGTACTAACTACTACTTCTACTGGAGTGTTGATTAACATAGGTTATACAATGGAGTGCATTGATGTTTGATGAGGTAGGTTATCTTTTGGTAGTTCTAAAGTTTCCTTGACAGCTGGTTTTTGCAGCTAAAGCAAAACTTTCCAATTGAAGCTTTTAAAATCTTACTTATGTTTTCCAACATATAGGGTAAGATTCAGACTTTTTTGTTTACCAAATGCTCGACTAGACGTGGATATTGTAGAAGCTATAATAGGGCTAAAAAACACTTCATAGAAAATAAATTTTACAGACCCTCTGCTGCGACTATTCTTACCAGGGCTTTCTGGTGGGTGTCTGGCAATTGAATGAATCATCACGCAGCAAAGTCTCTTAATCAAACTCCAACCATATTCAATGCACATTTCCTGTCAATAACAACCTTTATCATGCCACTATTACCACTAAAAGTTGCGGTAAGTTGATAGCAGTAACAGCAAAGCAAGATACATGTTCGCAAGTACGACAAAGAAACAAAGCAACTTTTACAGCTAGTAGTGCAAAAAGATGCTAATGGAAGATGCAAGCAATACCTGTTGTAATATAGGATCAAAGAGCCTGCTTTTCCTGATAATGCATTTCAATTTGCAGTCTGTAAAAGCTCCAACTCTGAAAATGATTGCAAACCGCAACGAATTGCATTATCGATCCCGACAGAACTGCTAAAAGCAACCCCGAATTAGTAGCTTTTGCGGCGGTAGACCACACCAGCACCAACAGCAACAGCAACAACAACAAACATGCATCACTCAACAAAACAAGCCCACTGACAAATGCAGGCAACTTGCATTGCTCTTTGAGATAGCCGCGCATGTTTAGCTCAGCTTTCCGGGCAAATATTCTACTCAAGATAAGTATGAGGCCAATAAAAAGATTTTGAACATGGTGAAAAGCCACAACAAACTTCTAGATCTGATTCAGTTTGAAGCACACGTTGGAAAAAGAAATCTATCAAAACTATTTAAAGAAGCTTTAAACCGCTCTACTCAAACGACACTTTGCAAACCATCATTTAAAGCAGATTCTCAACAACGAGACTTCATATGAATCTGTGATTCCAGTTTATTAGAACCTACTGAGAACTGTACACAGCGATAACTGTACATCTTCTTCTCTAAATCAACATGCGAGGTCCCATGAAGCATGATGCTGCTTCAAGCTAGATCTAAAAATCCACCGGGAAAAAAAAGTATAAACTAAATAATATTTATAGCGTGATCCAATGCCCAAATGTGTTTTCCCCACTGTAGAAAATATATAGGAAACCATCGTCATCTTTCTTGTCTTCATATAATTTTGACATCAGAACTCCTACAACAAATTAAAGATGGGTTGATTTTAGCAATAAACATAATAATAATGGAAAATAATCTTATAAAAATTAACTCATACGCGATAGTGCAAAAAAGTATAGCAAATTAGGCAATGTTTCTTTTTAATTCATTCCCCCCTTTTTGATGTATATGATTACATACCAGTGGGCGGAAGAACATTGTCGACGAACATAAACATGGCTTTTTCTGCACTCAGATTGATTCTCTTGCGAATCACATGCACAAAATGCCCGAGCGTCATATCAGATGGAACCAAATACCTGCACCACAGAATTTCCAAGTTTTAACTAAGAATTTATCAAAACATGGCTGGAACTGAATTTCTCTGAATTAAAAAGCATTGTGTGAACCGAATTGCTATTATATCTCTAGGGCTTTGTTTTCTCTTCGCCGCATGAACTAATCGGTCTTTGGTTCAGTTTGATTTGATTGTGTGCATTGGAAACAAATTTAACTAAAATAACCAAGTTAATCAAACATATAATAGATAAATATTTAGCTGTTAAATGATGATAAAAGGAAGTGCTTGACCACTGTCAAATCAAAATTTTACTTAGTGGGCACGATAAGTCGGTATCTTTATGTAAAAGGGTGGAAATAAATGGACTTCCAGATTGAATAATCCAACAGAGATGAACAGCATTTTTTTGGTTTTGGTTCAATTCAGTTCATGTACACAATTAATTCACTTCAGTTTACAAGAAAATCCAAAAAGAATAAACAAAACCGACCAATGCAGGCCATATTTTTCTAAGCTGCACTAAGTATATATATATATATATATATATATATATATATATATATATATATTGGCTAGGGCTACTATACTTTTATGAATATAGAGCCATTCGTACTCATAACTTGTTTTTAATGATGGAGCTTCTGAATCGACGATCCACTCCGTTAAATATGATCTAGAGTATTTGAAACTTCTAAAAAATAAATTTCGTAATTTTTCGAAATCATAATAAAGTTCATCAAGCGGGTATAAAATGAACGGTCAAANTTTTGTGACCTTTTGATCGTAAGATAAATGATGTCGAAAAATTATAAAATTTGATTTCTAGACGTTTTAAATGCTCTAGATAATGTTTAACGGTGTGGATCGTCGATTTGGAAGCTCTATCATCGAAAACAACTTATGAGTACGAGGGCGATCGTACTCATAAGAGTATAGTAGCCGGATTCTATATATATATATATATATATATATATATATGAGCTTCCACAATAAAGTAGAAGCTTCATATAAGAGCTTTGCTTGAGAGGCCAAGGTGTAAACTTCTTTACCTTCTAAATTCAACTCATTCGTTTATAAACAAAATAACATCTGAAAACAAAAATCTACTCACTTCTTCCTGTCAATGTCTGGCACATCGCTCTTCTCCGCCTTCTCCACTATCACCTTAACAAACATTAAATTCTTTTCAGCACAAAAAGTGCAAATTAAAAATTTGTACAAAATCTAAAGTTTATATATCTCAAAAGGGTAGCTATTCCTATCATAAGAAAAGTAGTTCGTGCAGTACCTTCACCTTAGCAGAAATATGTTCAACAATACATTACACATGATAAGAATAACCAAAAGCATGAGACGACATAGAAGAAAACATTAGAGACCCATAACATTTGCACGTAACTTCAACGTAAATTCTTCAATAAACTTTAGTCAGCTAAAGATACTTTCTCAAAGTCGAAATCAATGTGAGGTCTAAAATAGAAAAATTGCGCTCAATGTCGAAGAAATCAAATTTACATGTCCTTGACTACCTATTTAGGAATGAATTATATAAGGCTTACACTTTGATAAATATTCCACAACCTACACAAGTCCTAACCATCTTTTTTCTTTTGGAGAAATGAAGTCCTAAAAAATTTAAAAGCTCTAAAAGGCCTTTCAACATGTTCATTGAAATCTTACTGCGTACCTTCTTTTCAGACTATATAACCATGGCCCAGTATTCTGACATTTAAACAGTTTCCAAATATCTATCAACTCGTAACACCCAAATTGGATCATTATCAGAACAAAGCGAATTAACTTTCTGCTTAATATTTTTTCTCACGTGACTAATGAAATTCTGTTAAAGCACTGAAATTAACGCTTGCTCGCTAAAGGAAAAAAGAGGCACAAAATCTATCAGATATCACTCCTTCAATACATTCAATGAACTCAAAAAGGCCCTAGACAACATGGACTACAACACAATAAACAGTGTTTCAACCATAACACTACAATGACAAGAAAACAAATGAACTTGAAACCACTGTGCATGTGATTAAAAGCATAACACTAATCACACGCTACAATTTAATCAAAATCTACAAAGAGCAAAGGTAAAGGTCCAAAAAGGCTATCAATGCTTAATCTACGACACAACTTCCTGACTACAAAGTTTCAACAGTATCTAGCATGCCATATCTCGGTAGATGTAAGTCGGAAAATATAGCAATTGAAAGAAGAAAGAAATTCTAGGAACTATGAGCAACCCTTATTTTTACCAAGACATGCGCTAAGGAAAAAACATTTGCCAAAGATGAAGAATAAAGACGAGGATAAATGACCGCAACCCAAGTAAATTTTAATGGATTTCTCAAATAGCCAACCATTCTCACTTTACGTTTGCTGAAAATATCTAAGTATTTGCCCTCTAAATTTGAATTTACTGAATTTACAATGTTCAAGGAGCAAAAATCCGATACATTATCGCCCTACGATTCATCAAATTGTAAAGCACTGGATAAAAAGAAATATTAATAGTTGACTAAGGAGAATTGAAATGATCGACAACTACCGGAACCCTATCCGGATACTTAGCCCTGGTGCTCGCAGCATCGGCCTTCCTCTTCTCTACAGGTGGGAAATCAGAGCATCCATTAGAACAGCTTCATAATTTTTTGGATAAGAAATGTGTAAAGACTACTAAACCATAGGCGATGATCCGAAATAAATTGCTCAATGTTAATTTTTTTTTTTCTTTTTTGGCATTCCCTCAACTTTTGATTGTTCTTATTTCAGTTAATTTTGTAGGGGATTTTTATCAAATTTAAGCATGGTTCCCTTTGATTTGAGAGCTTAACCTGCATTCTCAATAATGCAAAAGTGGATTCTATTAACAATTCATGGCTGACAAATAAATGAAGATGTTAATTTTACTGAATCCACAAAAAAATAATTTAAATCAAAACAACAAAAAAGCTGAGGCAATGTCTATATAAGAAAATAAAGTTAAGCACATTTAACCAAATTTCTAATCATACACTGCAACCATACCAGCATGAATATTTAACTACTGAAATAAGAAAGTTGAAATAATTACACACCAAAAGTCCTCTGCTCCTTGAAAGTGCTCTTCACCATCTTTTCTGCAATAAAACTATACAAATTTCAATTAAAAGAAACATAAAACCCACCAACTTGTTCACTATGAATAGCAATTTAATCCACAAACTTTAAAATGGTGCAAATAAAAAACCGCAAACCTTGTTCCTCACTCTAATTTGGTCACAAAGCTTCATATGATGCAAAAAAATAAAAAATAAAAAATAAAAATCACTATTTTCTAGTTTTACTAAGTTTAATTTTGTGGGTCCGATTACAACGGGAAATTGGTTGATGGATTATTTTTATAATCAATTCTAATCAGTGGGTCAATTTTGCAAGCAGGAAAATTTTTGTGGGCCTGCACGATTTTAACCTTTCAATTCAATTAAAAGAAACAATTCAAATCGAAAGACTGAAAAAAAGTTGGAAAACTTTTCGATAGGAAAAAAAAAAAAAGAAAAATTACAAAGTTGAAGGGCTAATTATTTCGAAACAGCCTATTAGCTGAGGCCAAAAAACCCCAAAAAATAACCCACCAAATCTTCGCATCGAATCCAAATAAAAAAAAACAAAAAAGAATAAATAAGAAAAAAAGCAAAAGAATCAAAACCGATCAAACTGTACCCACCTCAATTCGATCAAAACGAATTAAAGAAAGAGAATCGGAAATTCGACATACCTCAATTCGACAACAACAGGACAACCAAGAGAGAGAGAGAGAGAGAGAGAGAAGGGGAGCAAAGAAACCCTAGAGAGATGGAGAAGGAGAAGCGTAGCGTGGCGTGGAGTAGGAGAAGAAGCGATTACGGTTTTTATAGAGAGAGAGAGGGAAAGGGGGATGCGTGGAGTCGGCGCTCTCCTGAGGGTTTTACTTGCTGGCTATGGAAGTCGTCGCCGGCTTCCTAGTTATTATTTACACACAATTGCCTATATACCCCTCAAAAGTTCTTAAATCTTTTAGGACATATTTCATACAGATCCCTCCAAATATAGTGAATGACAAATACATCCATACAAAATTCAACTTTTATATATTGTGAATGACAAATATATCCATACAAAATTCAAATTTTATGTGTTGTTCCTGCAAAAATTTCGATGTTTTTAAATATACCCCTACCGTTAGAATTCGTTAGAAAATTTTAGTTAACCATAGGTTAAATACTTAACCCTGGAGGGACATATTTGAAAGTATCATGACTTTTACAGCGACAACATATGAAAGTTGAACTTTGTAGGAATATATTTGCAGGAGCCTATATGAATTAACCCAATATTTTATATATATCCTTATTTTTTACATTTTAAAAACGCCCATGCCATATTTCTCTGTTATTCAAAAATAATTCCGTTGTCAGTATCCATTAAATCATCTCAGATTAAATACCAGAGTTATTAGTATATTTGAAAAAATTTGAAATATTAAAAAAATATTTTTTTCTATTAATTTTTTAAACGAGATAAATAAGAAAACCTGAAACTTTTTAGAAATATGTAAGCAATTGCCCCCTATTATTAGTTATATTAGTGAAGGCCCGCGCTACGCAGCGGAAAATTTATATAAATTCTAAAATATTTTAAATTATATAGTAAATAGAAGATATAAGTAATATATTAATATATACAGTCAACTATACTTCAAAAAAGAAATAAAAGTTGCTATGAGAGGTTCAATATTTGTCTCTGCACTCTTCATCAACATCATCTAAAAATATCAAATACTAAATTTTATTTTTTATTTTTATTTTTTGTATGTGTTCCACAACCATACAAAACAAAAAAAAGTTAGAAATGGAAAAAAAAAANTATTTGAAAGTATCACGACTTTTACAGCGACAAGTTGAACTTTATAGGAATATATTTGCAGGAGCCTATATGAATTAACCCAATATTTTATATATACCCTTATTTTTTACATTTTAAAAACGCTCATGCCATATTTCTCTGTTATTCAAAAATAATTCCGTTGTCAGTACCCATTAAATCATCTCAGATTAAATACCAGAGTTATTAGTATATTTGAAAAAATTTGAAATATTAAAAAAATATTTTTTTCTATTAATTTTTTAAACGAGATAAATAAGAAAGCCCGAAACTTTTTAGAAATATGTAAGCAATTGCCCCCTATTATTAGTTATACTAGTGAAGGCCCGCGCTACGCGGCGGAAAATTTATATAAATTCTAAAATATTTTAAATTATATAGTAAATAGAAGATATAAATAATACATTAATTTATACAGTCAACTATACTTCAAAAAAGAAATAAAAGTTGCTATGAGAGGTTCAATATTTGTCTCTTCATCAACATCATCTAAAAATATCAAATACTAAATTTTATTTTTTATTTTTATTTTTTGTATGTGTTCCACAACCATACAAAACAAAAAAAGTTAGAAATGGAAAAAAAAAAGAAGAAAAAAGATTCCATCGAAATAAGGAGATATTCGATTAAAAATATAAATTTTAATTTAAAATTAAATTTTAAATTTTAAATTTTAAATTTAATTTTTATTTTTTGTATGTGATCCACAACTATACAAATAAAAAAAACAGGTTAGGAAAAAGGAAAAAAAATAAAAGGGAAAAAAAAAAGTTAGAAAAGAGAAGAAAAAAAAGAAGAGAGAGAGAGAGAGAGAGAAGTGGGCCCTACAGGAGAAAAGCCAAAAGAAAAGGAAAAAAAAACCACTCTCCGCGCGAGCTCTCCGCACCGGCCCGCGTTTATATATTTTACATTTTATAAAAATAAATAGTAAATGATATAATAAATTATTATATAATAATATATCTATATTATAAAAATAAAATACTATATATAGACTAGAATGCTATTGATAGCAAAAAGCCTTTTTTGCTATCAAGTTTTTAATTTTTGGATTAATTACTTTTATCATTTCTAACCATTGGATTAAATATTATAATCCAATGGGGACCGCTCAACCCTGGGGGAACCACTCAACCCTAAGGATTAATATCATCCTAACCCTATAATTTCTCATCTAAGGATTAAAAACTTGATAGTAAAAAGAATCTTTTGTCGTCCATAGTATTCCAGTCTAGCTCTAATATATATATATATAGAATCAGAGGGAGGTCCACTGTGGACCTCCCTCTCATGTGGTCCACGAGGCCGAAGTGGCCTCGTGGACCTCGTGAAAACCACGGCTATGAGCCGCAATTTTTTGCGACTCCGCGTAGAGCCCGCGTTGCGCCCTGCTCCCGCGCCCTCGAGCGCCCCGCGCTAGCGCCCGCGGGGAGGCCCTCGGCTTGCGTCCGCAGCAGCGTCCGGAGAGCCGCACCCCGGCCACCGGCGCCCCGCAGCCTCCGCGCCCTCGCTCGCCACGCACTCCCCTGGGGAGAGGGGAGAGAGAGAGAGAGCCGGGGGGAGGGAGAGAAAAAGAGGGGGAGAGAGAAGGGAAGGAAAGAGGAGGACGAGAGAGGGAGAAAGGAGACAAGGGGAAGAGTTTTGGCGGGGGGGGGAGAGGGCATGAAAGAGGGGAAGAGGAGGGGGAGAGAGAGAGGACTGTATCAATCTGCTCGGCTAGGCGGGGGGGGTGGGCCTGCGACATAGACAGGACCCAGTGGAGGGAAGGGCAAAGGGGGAGAGAGAAGGAGAGAGGTGGGGGCGGGGAGGGGGAGAGGGTAGAGAAAGAAGAAGGAAAGAGGAGAGGGTGGGAGAGAGAGAGACTCTCTTCGTTCTCTGGCGTGTCCGCGTGGGTACGGCTCGCGCGCACATGGCAGGCCCCCTTCCCTAGTCTCTCTCTGCACCTTCTACTCACCGTCTCTCCCTCTCCATCACCCCACTTTCGGCTCCCTCTCTCACTCTCGCGTGCGCGCGTGGGGGGCGCGGGTCGCACCCGCACACGGCAGGCCCCCCGCCTCCCTCTCTCTCTCTCTCTCCCCCCCTCTCCCTCTCCCCACCCCCGGGCTCTCTTTCTCTCTCCTCCCCCCTCTCTCTCCCCCACGTGTGCGCGACCCGCACCCGGCGCCCGCTCGCGCCCGCCCGGGAAAAAACAGCAGAGAGGGAGGCGCTGAGGAACGAACACGTCGGCCACAGGAGAACTCTCGATTCATCATATCTATAGATGATTTAGAAATACTAATATCTAATATGCCCTACAACACTTTAAAAATATCTAATTTATTTTTGTTTATTTCAAAAAACTCCTTAAAATATTCCCTTACTACCATCTAAGGTTGATTCTTAGAAAGGTATTTAAAAACTTAGGTATAAATTTAACCTCCCTATCTTTTAAAATCTCTAGTTTATCTCTTTAATATGATTTGAAACTGTAGCACTTAGTAATGTTACTATCCTGTCACTATTTTGCGTATAAATTATGTGGTACAACTTTTGCATTTTACCTCTTGTTGATGCCAAAAAAATTAATATCCCGACCTAATCCACGTATGAGCCAAAAAAATAAGGACACGTGGTACACCAGGAGTCGGCAATAAGGCGCTTGAAGGTTAAGAGCGTTTAGGCGGGAACGGTTTAGAAGTGGGGCGTAACTTTCATGAGAAGTGGGCGTAACTTCCACGATCATAGTTACAACCACTCTCCCCACTACTTTCAACCAACCAATAATGTGGGTTGATATTACTATAAATAGTAATTTCGAAGCCTGCAATAAGGGTCTTTCTCCATCCTGAACGAGAAGACCACCTTTATTTCCTCTGCATTTTATCGCTTTTCTAGGAATAGTCTAAATGTAATCTTTTTCTTTTTCGGATTTACTGCTTTCCTAGGAGTAGTTCGCTATGTAGAATCCTGAAGTCTGTTTGCCCCACGGGCATCACTCCGTTGTAGACTACATTTGCAGAATCTGTCTGCCCCACGGGAATCACTATGTTGTAAACTATATTTCTTAGTCTGTATGCCCTTCGGGCACACTCTTTTTTATTAGTATATAAAGACATTCGGCTCTTTCAGCCAACCAGTTATTATGTACTTTTTCCATTCGGCACTTCTGCCGACATTGATTCCTGTACAGTTCGTACATTCGGCTCATCAAACCGAACCGATTCCACAGTAAAGGTTTTCGAACCCGGCTGGCTCGATTCCTCGTCAGCCTAATCGTTTGATCTGTCGAAGGGCGTACACTTCAAGGGTCACCATCCGCAGCCGTTCCTCACCCCGATGCGCTCCCCGAGGAAGATTTTTGACCGGGTCAAGGATCGGAAAATTCGGCTACCAACACCTCTTATGTTTTAAGAACATCCACTTTGCCTCCACTTTGCCTCCTTATTATAATTTAAAGTTGTCGTATCTAATCCAGTACACCTATTATTCTGTCACTATTCGTGCATTTGTTGTACAATATAATTGAATAATTTTCTAAAATACACATTATATTTGAGAAATTGTGAGAATTCATAATAATCTTTTTCTTTTCCTTCAATTAAATAATTTGTAAAAAGATTTCATATTGTTTACTTATTAAGCTTTTCCTTTATCATTTCTAAGAATAAAATTGATTCATTATTAGTTTTCTAGTTGTACCGTATTATTATATATGCATGAAGCGGTAATGAAATAGTAATTTTGTAAGATTAAAGTATTATAATTTTAAATTTTAAGGAGATAAATTAGAGGATTCTGAAAGACAGAAGAGTAAACTACGTAAAAAAAAATATTTTTAGAAAATGTTTATATTTTAACCATAATTAATTAATTAATTAATTTATTTATTTATTTATAATTAGGGATGGATACGATTGCGTGGGGTAGTTGGGGTTTTGGATATGGGAGAGGGGTCCCAGTTTAAGTACGTTTTGAAAATTGGAATTGGTTCTTGATGAGCAAGTAATCGAGGGATTATTTATCTAGAATTGCGTTGCTAGTCCCTGAACTTATGGCACTGTCTTATTCCGGTCCTTTGAATTTTTAAATTGAGATAAATGTCTCCTAAAACTCTAGATCTTTGTTAATTATGTAATGATCGGCCTACTAGCAATAATAATTTATTAGGCCCAACCAACAGCCCAAAATGTTTAAACCCAATTATTATTTTTAACATGTCGGATCATTACATTTAATATTAGAGCCTCATATGCAGTCAAAAGTGTGAGATGGATATTGTTAATAAATCTGAAACTATGTATATAATTGGACTGGACTGACGAGGATGCCATGATTTACACGAGAAGAGTATGTGACATCCGATTAGTCCTATATCGGATAATGTGAGAGAGTGTGATGGGTTTACAAGTGATAGACTCACTATTAATAATAACTGGGCTTAAGCATTTTGGGTCGGTGATTTCGGTCCAACGAGCTATTATTACTGGCGGATCGGATCGTTACATTTAATATCAGAGTCTGATAGCCAGCCGAACATGTGAGATAGATCTCGCATCACCTGGACTTAAAGCATTTTGAAATAAACTCCCCTACATTTCTTGTGATTTGAGAAGATGACTGCCTGACCCCCTTACTGGGAAGTAGGATGTTGCCCCGGTGAGGGAGAAGATTGAATGCCAGCTTCGCACGGTTAACGACAGGAGTTGCATTGATATTAACTGCAAGCTGCACTGCTAGAAGGGGTGTTGCACCATTTATCTTTATGTTGCTCATTTGCGTTGCATTATTATTCATGTTGCCATGCGTATAGTTTTTGTCATGTAGCTTCAGTATATTTAATTTTTAAAAGCTGAATAACAAATACCAGGGTTGTTGAATAACTGAGCCGATTTGATTTGCATTCAGATAAGTAGGAGGTTGCGTAAAGATGCTTGGGGTGCATTTAATGCCCGCCCAAGAGGTCGTAATTGTGGTATATGTATATGAGGGAATACGCGAGAGGCGGATTTAGATGAGGGGTATTTGGTCAAACGGTGAAAACTTCGGTTCGAATCTGTAAAATTAGAAAATATGGACCACTTTTGCAAAAGCTCAAAACTAATAATTTTTTTATACAAATTGACCAAAACTTATCTTTTACAGTTTTATATGGAACCAAACAACTCAGTACTTGTCTTCATTCAAGGATCTATATTTTTCAATTTTTTTATCAATCAATTTTTTGAATAAGCATTTACTTTCTATTTTGAAATATGCAAATCATATTTTTCTAAATATAAAAACCAATAGGCTAATTCGGTAGTAGTTGAGGCGTTTGATGAAAGAAAATAGGGCTTTTTTTTTTTAAAATTGACCCTCCAAAAAAGTTTATAATTTGTGAAATGAATTTTAATTGGCAAACTAATTTTATTTCGTTCAATTCAGTGTTATAGTGAAAAGATAAATGAGAGACTCTGAAGTAATCTTCACGTTCAATAAAACTTTAATAAGTAGTGAATCATTCTCCCTCTTTAGAAAATTTTATAAGGGTTGTTTAGTTAAATAAATTTTTTAAACGAGTTCTTTAACCAAAGACGAATTTTTTAAAGGGTGTTTGGTAAAAAATTCCAAGAAAATAGGACTTTTTTGCATTTAGCCCTTTTAAATTTTTTTCTACAAACAATCTCACAAAATTTATATTTTTAAGGTTGATCCTATCCTGGCTACACAAGTGTCATGATTGTTTATTTTAAGTTGAACAGGACGAACCATTCACCGTGTTTGGACATAGTGAATGGTTCTTCATGTCCTTCATAAATCCTAAATTCTAAATATTTTATAACATCGTCGCAGAAAAATAATAGAACATGGTAAATCATTCATCGTATCTAAATACGGTGAATGGGTCACCGTATTTAACTTTGTCATCAGCGCTCGCGTAACGGGAATAGGGCCAATCTTATAAATATAAATTTTATAGGATTATTTGTAAAAAAATTTTCTAAGGGGCTAAATGCAAAAAAAACCAAGAAAATATACTTCAGGTACCTATTTCAAAAGTCTCCATACTTGACGGATCTCGTTACACTTTTCCACCAAATTTTCCCGCCCAAGGGCTCTCAAGTTCATCGTCCCCGTTCATCCCACAAACGCAAGACCTCGAAAAAAGCAGGGGAGAGAGAGAGAGAGAGAGAGTAGAGAGAGAAAGAGAGAGATTTTAGAGAGAGAGAGTCGCCGTCGCCATGGATCCGAAGCACGCGGGCTCTGCTCTCGACGACCTCGTCTCCTCCTTCACCATCCGCATCGCCGAGCTCCAAGAGCTCGTCATCGCCCGCAACAGTAAAACCCTAATCCCCCTCCTCCTCAATCTCTTTCCCTCTTTCTCTCTCTAGAATTTGATCTAATAAACTCCCCTTTTCGATCTCTTTTTTCCACCCTTTTAGTGTACCCAGCCACGACCATCCCTGACCTCTCGGCCGTCGACGCGACGCTGAAGGCGATGGAGTCGCAGATCGAGGCTATCAAGGGCCGATTGCAGGAGGAGAAGAACGCAATCCCCAAAGCTAAAGTTCGCCCCTTTTTCTTTTTTTTTTTTGTTTGTAGTCGATTCGGATCGAAATCGATGTT
This sequence comes from Ananas comosus, assembly GCF_001540865.1. Taxonomy (NCBI): domain Eukaryota; kingdom Viridiplantae; phylum Streptophyta; class Magnoliopsida; order Poales; family Bromeliaceae; genus Ananas; species Ananas comosus. The sequence goes on along the minus strand of NC_033629.1, from coordinate 10,100,425 downwards.
TATGCAATTACAATGTTCGAAATCTGATTTTGATGTCGTATTGGATTTGGGTGCAGAGGCTCGTGGAGCAGTCGCAGCGGCAGCAGAGGAAGCTGCAGCACATGCTCGCTCACGTGCCTGCTGCAATGGTCGAGAGCTTAACCCTAGTGGATCGGAACCCTTCGAGGTGATTGTGTTTGAAGAGATTGTGATTTTTTTTTTTTATTTGAATTAGGTTTTCTTTTTTTGTGCGATTTAGGAGATGGCAATTGATCTAATTTTTAGGCTATTTTAGTGCAATTCTGGAGGTGTCGGATTGTGATGTAGCTTATGAGGCTTCTAAGCAGAGGGAGGAGCCCGTTGCAGCGCCAAAGGTAACGGCACCTTGAGAAGTAAAAAAAGATTATTCCCAATTGGTAGTTTAGATTAACTCTTAAAATCGCATGCAATATTTCTGCACGATTACTCGATTAGTACATCTCATTGTGAGATAGATGGAAACTTGGAATCAGATATATTCAGTCATATAGGTAAATGTAGACTGGTAATTTTTATTGTTTAGTTAATTAAAAACAAATCCTTCATTTTGAACTTGTTTGCCTATTTACTTCTGATTAAACAAATCCAAGAAGATGATTCTTCCAAAGGAATGAGTGGGATAGCAATTAGTATTGATAACATAGGAATTTTTGTTTATGTATTTATTTATTTTTTTGAAATTAAACCTTTGTTTAAATTTTGAAAGGAAAAGAAGAAGAGATGGTATTTAGTATTGTAGCTATAGCTTTTCTTCTCAACTTCCAAATAGGTGTTATTTCTTACAATCAGATAAATGATCTTTGTGGTCACTTTATTGCTATGTAGTATGTACTAACCTGAATTGTCTCTCAAAAGAAATATTGGGAATGTTATTCATATACAGGGGGTTTCAAATTTGCGATTTTGAGGATAACCTGGCTGGATCTTACAATGTAAACCTTCTAACAGATTTTTCATGTTTCTACAATTATGGCGATTACTTAAAGCTTATGCTTGTTTCAAATGATATCTGTCACTTCTCAGCTCTCTCTCTAGCAAAATCATGAGGACAAGGAAATTTTTTTTTTCATGAGAATAAGAAAAAGAATTCCCTCTTTTGTTGCTTTCAAGAAATACTCTAGTATATAAGTTCAAATTAGAAAGCAAATATCTTGATTAATTTATTACCAATAGAACTTTATTTATAGGTCTCAAAATAATCTGTAAATTATTATTTGAGCAGAAGGGCCGAGGTTCTGCACCCCGTTGGTATATTTCTGCTGTGGAGCTTGATTCATTGTCCTCGTGAGTACATAATACTTGCCATATCGTTTAATTTTAGTTATGTTGTTTCATCTTATTTGATATGGTAGGAACACCTTTTCTTTTGTTTGTGTTATGTTTCTTTGATGCTTGATAAAATTGAGTTCCATGGTTGTGCTTTCAAGTTGGAATGCTTTATTACAATTTCCAAAATCTAGCAGGAGATAATTATTCCATAGCATACAGATGACTTCCTGAATTCTGATGAATGTAGTTCAAATGTTCAATTTGTTCTGCTAGAGAAAAGATATAATAAGCCAAATGTTAGTTTAACCAACATAGTAGAAACTGCTAAAAGTTCTTGAATATGCACAATCAACACTTTTACGAGATAGTTATGTAGATACACTAACGTTTGAGGTAATTATAATAACAGTTCACATTTATGAAATGTTTTGTCTTATGGCTTAAGAAGTTACTGCTGCTGCTGCTGCTGGATTTGGCAGGTAGTTAAACAAACAGTACTCGCAAACCTGAACGTGCTATATGCAGATAAAATTTACTACACGAGACAGAATTATCTCTAGGTGAACTGTAGCCCCCTACCTTACCTTCTATCGAGCATTGTTTTGACAGTTAATGTGATCAATTTGAAATGGTAAGTAGGAATCATTTCTGATGAAAAGCATGTGAAAATTTACAGAAAATGTTCCAAAATAGGACATAAACATTGTGCTTTCCATATTAGACGTTAGACATATCAATAGTTTCTGTAAAGCTGTGATACCATTGAAAGTGGAAACAAACTTTCAGTCATGGTTGTTGGCTTCATTACCTTGATGGCTCTTATGTATTTGATTGGCAGAATAGTTGGCTGTTACGATCACTCTCAGATCCTAGTCCGGTAACAGATTTACAGTCTTTTTCTTATTGGATTAGGATTATTTGCGCATAAGTTCAAAAATATATTTTATTTGAGATATCTACTAGATTAGGAATATCTTTTGATATATTTTATTCTTATTTAGCTTTTTTTTTATCAGCTTAGGATTATTATAATAATATTAGGCCTATAAATAGGCGGCTTTTTTCTTTTGTAATGAATGGTCAATTTTATTAATGAAGAAGTGAGTTCTTTTAAATGGTTTCTAGCTTATAATAAGTTAGAAGAGGAGGTCCCTCTTTTCCTTGGGGTAGAAAGGCGTCCAATAGAGATGTTAAATCTATCTATCGGTATCAAATCTATAGTTAGGAGCGGGAGATCCTAACATTGGCACTTCTACTAAAAATCGTATCCTAAGACTGCCAGTGAACTTCAGTATTTCAATTGAAAGCATTTCTTATGGGTTAAATTGATCATCTTGAGATTCTTTGTGTTTTGACTTGAATTAATTTATTGTTAGTGATTGAAAAGTTTTATCCCTTTTGAAATGAAGATCTTCGAGCATATCGTTAAGAACTAGTCAAAGTTATGTGCATGAAGCTATAAATAACGAGTTTATTAGCAGAGAATCACATTGTGCAACTAGTAACCCAAAATATAAACAAGCAGAAGCTACTAGAGAGATATTTCTGAACAAACATGGCATTATCTTGATTTTCTTTTGAGATCTTGGTGATTCCTCCCCACTTATTTTTCTTTTTTTTTTTTTCCTGGAAAAGTGAGATGTTGGTGAAGTTTCTTGAACCTCGTCCAAAACATTATTGTCACTACTTTTTAACGGACTTCATTCGAGATGTCTGTAACAGTGTTTAATGGGGACCTAGTGTGTAGAATCAATGGCGCAGCATATGGATCTTGTTCAAGATATTTTTGTAAATAATAGAATAACCTTATAGCATTTTGGGGCCTCATTGGATTTCTAGATAGGATGTTGTATTAGTTAGAGAAGTTGGCCTCAACAAGATTCATAGTGCAGCAGTACTCATGAACTTTGAGATATTTTGTAGTCTTATAAATCCAAGGTTATATATATAATTCCTTTTAGCCCTAGTAGTGTGATCAGAGTTAGAGGTACATTAGATGCTAACCTAGGAGCTCTTTGGCCGTCTCTTACTGGTGGTATGGCCAGAGCACTTCTATGGTACGACTGACCACTTGAATGACAGCTAGCACAACCACTTTGGAGAGTGTATGATCCATTGCATTCTGATTGCTAAAAACTTTAAACTGGAAAAAGATGTGCTCAAGTGAAAGGAAAATTGAGATTAGGAAAGAGTAGCCTTGTATTGTTGATACACTATGGCCTCATCTAGAAACATGACAGAATCCTATATATTGACAGGAATGGAGTAATTGACTGAAAAGGCCCAATTAACCCCTACATTGTACTGGTGTGATATGGATGCACCATGAAAACAGATGTGTGATACAAAGAAGTCAGAAATTCACTAATACAATACATGGGGATACAATAATAATTCTTTTTAACGTATATATTATTATTATATATGGCAACATAAATGAAAAATAGTTCATATAACTAGATAGCATAAAGCAATAGACTCACAAACTTGTGCAAAGAAATAAATACAGTATAGCATTGCTCATCAGTGTTAAAAAAAAAAAAATGATCACTTCCCTAAATTTACTCCTCCACTATCTCCTACCATTCCCTCCATTTCTACTACTTTCTCCACCATTCCCTCCACTTTCTCACCATTTCCACCACTTCTCCATCACATCCTCCACCATGTACCTCACTTCTCCACACTTCTCCACCATTTTCTCCCACTTCTCCATCATTCCACTATTCCCTCCACTTCTCTACCACTTTCTCTACCATTCCCTCCACTTCTCCACCATTTATTTTTCTCTTCACCATAAACCTCCACCACCCTCTATCTATATAAAGAGAAATGAACAAAGAAAAAAAGGGAGGATTCTACTCAAAAAAAAAAAGGAGAAAAGAAACTTGGATTAAAAAAAAAGGGCCAAATAGAAAAGTGGGTTTAGATCCTCTCACTTTCAATTTTTTTTTTTTTTTTCTCTTCTCTCCTAATCAAGGCACTTCATACATCGAGCTTTCTATGCACACCGGGCTATACATGCCGTCATCAACCGCTACTACGCCGGGTCATCGTCAACCAAGAAAAGACGACCGCTCGTCGCCATTCCGACGCCTTTGCTGACAGCCGTTGCCCCGTCGTCGTTGATCCCGGATTGGTGCACGTTCTCTTTTGCTAGTGTGGCGTCATCATCGACCAAGGAGGTGGCCATCCGCCTGCTGTTGCTGCACCGATAACAACGATGACGACGATCCGCTTGACGCTTAGCGGTCGGCGGTAAAGGTGGCGACGACAACGACGACGACGATCTGCTTGACGCTTAGCCGTCGGCGGTAGGCGACAACAACGACGACGACGATCCGCTTGACGCTTCGCCGTTGGCGGTAAAGGTGGCGACGACAACAACGACGATGATCATCCGCTTGACGCTCAGCCGTCGGCGGTAGACAACGACAACGACGACGACGATCTGCTTGACGCTTAGCCGTCGACGGTAGGCGACAACAACAACGACGACGATCCGCTTGACGCTTCGCCGTCGACGGTAAAGGTGGCTACGACAATAACGACGATGATCATCCGCTTGACGCTCAGCCGTCAACGGTAGATGGAGACGACGATCTGCTCGACGCTTAGCCGTCGGCGGTAGGCGACAACAACGACGACGACGACGATCCGCTCGACGCTTAGCCGTCGGTGGTAGGCGACAACAACGACAACGACGACGACGATCTGCTCGACGCTTAGCCGTCGGCGGTAGGCGACTACAACGACGACGACGATCCGCTCGACGCTTTGCCGTCGGCGGTAAAGGTGGCGACGACAACAACGACGATGATCATCCGCTTGATGCTCAGCCGTCGGCGGTAGACAACGACGAAGACAATCTGCTTGACGCTTAGCCGTCGGCGGTAGGCGACGACAACGACGACGACGATCCGCTTGACGCTTAGCCGTCGGCGGTAGGCGACGACAACGACGACGACGATCCGCTTGACGCTTAGCCGTCGGCGGTAGACGACGACAACGACAGCGACGACGATGATCATTCGCTTGACGCTTAGCCGTCAGCGGTAGATGACGACAACGACGACGACTATCCGTTCGACGCTTAGCCGTCGACGGAAAGCTCCAATCAAATTATTGATTGCCGCTATTTTGAATTAGCTTTTGTCAAAAACAAGCTGTGCATGATGGATAATTTATGTGCACACGCCAAGTGTTAGACAAAATGCCAAACAGAATTTGTGCATAGCGCGTTGTTCATGTACGCGTGCTAAGCGTTCGATGAAATGCCAAAAATGGTGTGCATATCACAGAATGTCAAATGAAACTTGAGCATGCTGCATTGTTCATGTACGCGTGCCAAGTATTCGATGAAATGTCAAAGGCAATTTGCACACTACTTGTGTGCGTGTCAAATGCTCGATGAAATACCAAAGAAAGCTTATGCATGATGCATGGCCGACATTGTTTTGGAGAAATACCTTGAAGAGGAAAGAAGTAGAGAGATGATAATTGTCGCTTTTTCTCTTTTTCAGTTGTATTAATTTTATACACCGATGTACAAGAGTAATAAAAGAAATGCATTCTGTTTTGCTAATTATCATAATTGGCCAGCTTAATCGGAGGTTGTTTAGGCGTAATTAATTAGAAATCTTTATGATTTCTAAGGAGTATAGAACCTTTAATCCCTGTTTTTCAACATATAATCCCCTCGTCTAACGCAAACGCTTTTAAATTTTTTTAACACTCACAATCAGGAAAAGAAATTTAATAAGACCAACCTCAATCTATAATTTTATCGACCATGAATTCATGATGCAAAAGTCATCCAAATGCATTAGCGAGATTACTTGCATAACAATATATTGATATGAACCACCTAAAATTGATTCAGTCCAGAATTAGACCCCCAAAAGAACACCCGGTTTTTGCAAACTGTCCCTTGTGTATCCCTCAAGTTTCCCTCGAGTATTCAAGTATTTTAAAAAATTTTGAAGTGTCAGATAATCCTTCGAATTTGCCCTTTTCGTAATTGTGCCTATTTGGTATTCTTTTTCTCTTTTCCCCTTGATGTCAGACAATGCTAAGCATGTAACCCTTCTCGAAAAGTTCTCCACGGGAGGTGATAAGAGGAAAAATTAAGAAGTTCATCGCTAGATTGTTTATCGTGCTTTATATAATTGATCCTGTGGAATCAAAACTTTGAGTAACATTTAACTGCATTTAAGTGCGCCGAGTTCCTGGTATAGTATTTGAAGGATTAGCTGTTGTTACGTATAGTTATATTTTTTTTCCTAGTTGTTCCTAGACTAATACTTGTGCAACAGACTCCACATTTAATCTTACTGTCATGTAGATGAAGCTCATTTGTAGTCATCATGTTGAGCAATAGATGATAATATGATTTAATAAAGCAGAAATTAATGATAGAAACTCTTGCTATAGTTGCCTTCCTTCATTCTGAGCTTATTTCTCATTCTTGGTCGCTGCAGTTATATGAGGGGGAGGCTCACGTTGGAGAAGGTTAACATTGCTATTAATGAGGTGGCTACCTATGCAGATGCAAATGCTCATCTTATTTCATGCCCAAAGAAAAAGGTTTGCGTTTCTTCAGCTTTAGTATTTATAGATGATCCATCTTGAGCTGCATCTGTTCATGTTCGTGCAGTTGGCAGAAGATGCTTGGGGAAAGGCTTTGGTAAGTTAGATTCATTTTCCGTAAAACCTTCTCTTTCTTGGCTTATTGCTGCTCAGGCATGCATATATTATGAGATTCTTGATCATGGTAAAGCTAGATGTACTTGAATAATTGTAGCAATGCACTTTCTAACCAAAAAAAATGACGGTCGAGTGTGTTATTTCGATGCAGGAATTGAGAGACATTGCTATGGCTGAACCAGTGAAAGGCAAGCATTTTTTCCTTGAAGCCGACATAAAAGGGCCGGGACTAAAACTTGACAACACGGGCAAAGCGATTCTAACTGTAAGTATAGATTATCCTTCTCAACGTACTTCTTGTTTTCCTACTCTCGGTTATTGATGCTAGAAAATCTTTGCTAAATCTTAAATAATTAAGACAACCAAGATAGTATTTTTCAGAAAATGCCATATGACTCTATATTAGGCTTTACCAAAGTCTCTTAAACATAAAAAATATACTCATGTGATGATGCGATGCAGGCAACCTTTTGGTTTCCTCTCGTATCTCTCTCTTCTTGGTTCTTACCCTATCTATCAACATTCTATTAATGCTCTCTAGAATGTAAGAGTTAGGTAATTTGAGTCTGTCAGAATTTTTTTTTTCTTTTTTGACAGTAGCAGAGGTTGATTGTTTTTCCTTTGAAACTGCTCTGTGATAGTCTGTTGATGATTTAACATGTAACAGTTGTCAATCTTAGGATCTCTCACTCCTAGCTGCCGCTCACCAAATTATTAGTTATCATTCTTGAATTTTAGTTCTTTAAAACTAGGACCATTCTTTTAGCATTCATTTTGGCGTGCAATGTGAGCTCACATTACTCGGCCGAAGCGGGCAAGGAACCGGCCTTGCCCGGTCCGGCTTCAAATGTGGGCTGGAGCTAACAAGTCTCGGGCCCCGCCCTTTACATTTTTATTTTTTAATTTTTTTAAAATATAAAAAAATTTAAAAATAAGAACAAAAATTATTTTTATTTGAATTGATATTTTGATAAAAAAAATTTAAAATTAACAAAATTTTAAATTATATTTAAAAAAAAATGAATTTTTGGTTGAATGGGCCAAAGTTGTTTGTCCATTGGACCAAAAATCATTCCCCCCGAAGCTCTGTGGTGGCAGACCTTAGGAAGAGAGCTCCTGGGGAGAAGGGGGAAGTATTTCTTCCCAAGAGCCTGGACCCCAAGGCCCAATGCAACTGCGCTGACTCGCGGGCCGTGCCGTGTCGGTCCGCGGGCCTCTTCTCAGGGCAAGGTCCAGGTCCGTTTTGGGTCAGGCCGTGCCGGGCCATCGGGCCTAAAGAGAGGCCCAGCACGACCCAGAAGTTTGCCGTGGGCCGCCTGTCCTGTTTTACATCTCTACATTCATCCCCCATACATGTCATACTAGGAGGTAGAAGTATTGTATCTACAATATGGTTCAACGAAGTGGAGGGAAAGTTGATCTTTGAATATCAATCGTCCAAGAAAAACTTGTTCGCTTAATGCTAGAGTTAACATATATTAATGAATTTATTATTATTATTTTCTCCCTCCTCTCTCTGAAGTTTAATTTTGCACTAGGGACTATTAGTTTAAGCAAGTACTCATGGTAATTGTTTTCTTCTAGGTATCATTTATAGATTTTATTAGTTTCAAGCCTAGTCCACAACGTTACTTCTATTACTTATTCTAAGAGATAAATGTCTAGTCAAATTCTAGTGTCAACAATTAAATGTACAAAGTGCTTATTTCACTTTATTTGATTTAATTGTTGGCCTCATCAATTAAATTGTTTGTCACTTTCTCTCTCTTTTTTTTTTAATCAGTTATACAATTTAATAGAACATCTAGCATTTTACATTGTAAACATATTTAACTTAGTATTGTCGTGTCGCTACCACAAGGCATACTAGTGAGCCATCGAGACAACACGGCATGCTGACATGTCTCCAAACCAAACACACCCCTTTTTAGGTCAGTCACGGCCAGCATGGGCAGTATGTGCTGGCCTTGCTAAACCATGCCGACTGGCACGATAAATCTTGTATTTTAGCTGGGTAGATACAATTTAACCAAGAAATCCTGGCTTGAATACTTATTTGACTTGTAAGTATCAGAATAACTCTAAGAAGCCGTTGGGTTCAAGATTTGTAATATTCCGAGAATGTTGTATTCTTTATATTCATATCTAGAAATTTGTTACCAACTTATTAAGCCACTTGGCTTAGAAGGTTGTTAAGAACACGTATATTTTTATTATTGGACTAATAATTTCCATCAAGTATGTAATGAAAAAACCTCTTAACCCATAAAAATCTAGTAAATCTAGTATTCTTACCACGCAGGAATTTATATAACTATGAATTGACAACCTCATAGAAGCCTCCCCTGGTTTGGGGAGACCCTGTGGGGCCCACTTTTTTTTTTATTTTTTTTCTCTCTCACTCTCTCTCACACTACACTTTTTTTTAAAATTTTTTCAATTTATTTATATTTATTTATTTATAATTTATAAATACACTAATTTGGAACCTAAAAAGGACCTCCCCTTATTTTGGGGGATTGTGGTGCCCATATCAATTTTTTAAAAAGTTAATTGCAGATTGGGTCCCAATCTTTCCACGCTATTTTATTTTGGTTCCTAATCCCTAAACTTTGCATGTTTTTCACTTTAGTTCCCAAACAATTTTTTAAGGATTAATTTATATAATAATATAATATTTGGTAGTTGAGTTTTTTTACAGTGTAAAAAATATCTATTTTGATTTCGAATGATTTTGATTACTCTTATTTTTTGTGCTTCTGATAATGAGGGTACAATGAAGACGTTGTCGCTAAGAATACCAAAGATAGTACTTTCACTTTACTTAATTTTTTATTTTTTTTGTAAATTCTGTCTTGATGATAATAGAAAAATATTATTTATCTTTCTTAATACTGTAATGAGCTTTTGTTTTATTTTAAATTGATTTATTCATTTTACTTATTAGATTTAAATATTTTTAGAAATAAATATACTTTAATTTCATTCTTTAATTTTTAATTATTCAATACTGAGATAAATAATATTTAAAATTATTAATGCATAATAGAAAAAAATAATATTTTTTTTTTGAGAGAAAGGTAGACTTGCTACCTGCTTTATTCATAGCGAATATGAACTGAGCTACAGAAGTAGGGCAACTGGCCCCGAGAATCATAAACGTCCCAAACAACTGAACAAGGTCCGATTAAAAAAAAAAAAAAAAAAAATACTAGCTAATGTAAATTATGACAATCCACTAGAAATCCTTCCATTGCTTTGCTAGCGATTTGATCCTATTTACTGCCACCAATGGTTCAATATTGATCCCTCTAAAAATATAATTGTTCCTTTCAGTCCATATTACCCACCAGTAAGCTACAAGTAAATGTGTTCTCGTCACCTTTTTTCTATTACAATCATCCCAAGTTGCCCTTTTCCAAACTTCCCGAACATCTTCACTAAGGGTACACTCCAAATCCCCTTCACCAACCATCACCATAAGCATAAGATATCTACTGAAAATACAGCCTGTGAAGATGTGATCTACCGTCTCTAAAGAGGATCCACAGAACACACAAGATAGGTTCCCCGTCCAACCTTTCTTAGATAAATTGTCCGCTGTAGGGGATTTTTTCTTGAGTACTACCCAAAGAAAAATCCTTGCTTTTAATGGTACTCTCAAACACCATAACTTCCCTAGCTGTGTATCTCTTCTTCCTCCATCATTTAGCATGGTGTACATAGATTTGAGTGTAAACTGTCCCTTTGAGTTCCATTGCCACCAAATTTCGTCAGGTCCATTCTCCACGTTAATATTAGAAACCAAATTTTTAAGATCACGTATTCTCATACGGAGTTTTGTGTTCGTTGCTATAATAATTAATAGTTATAATAATGTACTATTGTAAATAATGTAAACAATGTTAACAGTTAATAGTTAATAGTTATAATAATTTACTATTGTACTGTCTTCCCGCGACATCGCGAGGGCTCCTTAACTAGTATATAATGATTCCACTACTTTACTAACATTTTTTACAACTATCCAGCTTGAATTGCACCAATGAATGTTGGTGATTTCTGTTCCAACTCAACTGGGGACAGTCAGGTGCACCCATTGGACGCACGAGCCAATGTTCTACACACAGAAGGACTGCACCACAACAAAAAAGGAAAAAAACGAAAAACGTGACTACTTTAATTATATACTTTATATCATCATATAAAAAGGCCGGATTTCTAATTGGTTTGTTCGGTTTTGCGTACGGATCCTATTGTAAGTCCCTAGCTATGGAGAAGTTTTTAAAAAAGTTGGTGGAGGAGAGTTCACAATTCAGTGCTTCTCGATATCAAGTTGAAGTGGTAAAATTGTTGCATAAGCTGTTATGAAAATGAAAAATCAATCTTTACATAAGTTAGTATGTCCTATGGTAAACCGTTTGCTAATGTCGATAGAACGAAAAATCAATAGAGAACCACATCCTGTCTTAATCCTTGCTAAACTTGACTTCAGGAAATCGTGAAAATATGGATAATTATTAGAGTATTATAAACTGTGAATCAAACGTGCCCTAAAGGAAAATAAATCCAGTCAAAGCATCTGTAATAACTGTTGCATTCTTTCTCTACTAGTGCCCCTTTTTACATGATTCGCTTCTTCTCTTCAGGTACTTCGCCATCTTGGTCGGATTCAAGAAACTCGGATTGGCCATCACCGTGTCCTAATCCTGTCCAAACCTCACTAATATACTACGTAATATTGGGGTAATTTCAATCCATTTATTTGAACCTACTCTATTGATTCTTCCTACTTACCACTAGTATGCAAACATGTTCTCTCTCTTTAGAGTAGTATAATATCATCTAACACGGTTGAACTGGAATACTTTCAGGAGCAGTAAGTCCTGGGTTCCTTTACGTTACTTTCAATGATGGGGTACTTAGATTGACAATCAACACCGTCAAGCATGATTTGGACACAAACAATTTCAAAACCAAATTTCATCACTTTTGATAATTTATTTTCTAGCTGATCAAGTAGTCTAAGTAGTCTCAAAGTGAACGGCCAGAATTGAACAACTTTCAGAATATAAAAGATAGGATTGTTCAAATCAAAATCAAGATTGAAGATCTTCATCTAGCTTAAACAAGAAAATACTTTATGTAGGCTGTGGAAATTGTTCAATTCTGATACCACTCCATTGCTTGATAACTGATGTCAAAAAATGAGAAAATTTGGTTATGAGGAAGTTCAAATACTCTAAATTTGTTTAATGGTGTCGTTCGTTGATTTCATACTCCATCATCTAAAATATTTAAGTTTTGCATACCAGTACTTGCTACTTCTTAAACTATATGCTAACTCAAATTTCTAATCTAAACCCTAATTATACAGAAATGTGTCCCAACAAACCCTAAACTATATTTACAAGACAAGGAACCAGTCAAGCTTCTTTGGCTTTCTTGGTTGTGGGAGAGTCACGAGACTCAAACCTTTGATATATATTTTTTTTTACTTCAGAAGGAAGAATATCCAACCTGATTTTGGTGCCAAACTTTGTCTTAATATGGTTTGTTATCAATTTGTTCTTCTTTTCACACTAATGACGCCTTTTTTTTAATATTATTTCCTTTGATCCGATCAACCAGAGCCCCGGATCTTCTCCTGTGAATCTGTGATTCAGTTTCATATTTGTTGGATTGTTGGTTTGTGAATGAGAATCGTACCCGAAAATTCTTTATTATTGCTGTCACAGAATGGTGTCGTAATATTATATTAATATATATATTTTTTCATTTCTTTAATTAGATTGTGATGTGAATTAACAATTGGCACCGTTCGACTTAGTAGAAATCTAATTGTGTAGTTTTGCACCACTGTTTTTCTAGTAATTAAGTGATCGCAAATTTATTTTATATTAGTCATTATAAATCGCTATGTTTGTGAGTGCTTGACTACTAAGAAAATAAATACCGAAATGTTATGAAATTTAGTTTTTATAAAGTTCAGATAGTCTAGAATCTCTAAATCATGTTTAATAATGTCGGTCGATAATTCGGGTGCCTTAATGGTAAAAAGGATGGGGAAGTAAACTGTCCTGTATTCTTTTGTAAGGTGTTATTTGTCCATTCGAAAAGTGAATGTATATTTTTATACCCTTCTCTTTAATTGTTTAAATAATTCTTTTTAGATTTTTAATGTTTTAAAAAAATGATAAAATAAGTGCGAAATATTAATCTTTTGAATGAATTAATGTAAGATTTATATTCACTTTTTGAGCATACAGATTGCATTGCTCTTTACTTTTCGAAGTACTTTTAGTTTTACTCTTGAATAGAGAAACTGAAATTCTAATTCTAATCCTAATTTACATGTAGTTGTAAATTTGTAGGGGTATTTTTACCAACCAACTAATTGTTTTTTTTTTTGTTTTTTTTGTTTTTTTTTTTTTTTTCTTGAAATTTGCTATTTGCTATTTATTTTTCTTCTAGTAGCATTTACTGGGAATCTCATATTGGATAGAAATAAAGAATTTATATATTGTACAAGGGAGTCTTCACCTAACGTGATCCAAATCTTCAACTTGCTTTTATTTTATTTTTATTTAATTTTTTTTAGAGAAAGGTATGCTGCTATTTGCTTTGTTTATTTTTTAAAAAAATAAATTTAGCTGAAAATATGAATCAATTAGAATTCTTGAGACGTTGGCTATCAACTATCAACCCTTTTATAACTTGTGCTAGAGACTGTTAGTTACTTTAATTTTTATTGGGTGTCATTTTGGTTCTGTTAGACAATTAAGATATCTGGATATGAAGGAGTTATAATCTTGGCTTATAATTTTTTTAATTCTTTTTTTAAGGGTATATTGAATATCCATTTTTGAGTTGGGCTGAAATACTATTAATATTATTTGGCTTCTTTTGCTATAAAGTTTTTAACTCTTGGATAAGAAATTGTAGGGTTAGGATGATATTAGTCCCTTAGAATTGAGTGGTCCTCTTAGAGTTGAGTGGTTTTCACTGGATTATAATATTTAATCTAATGATTAATAATAATTAAAGAAACTGAACCAAATGCTAAAAATTTAATAGCAAAAGGGGGCAAATATTATTAATAGTATTCTAGCCCAACTCTCCATTTGTTAACTTTCTAAAATTTCCAAAGTAGCTATGTTTTCGCAAACAACGAATTTCTTTTTAATGTAAACTATTTAAAGTTAAACTAGTAGTCTCAAGATTTAGCGGCAGAGAAAGATCCATTGTTAAATGTAAGAAATTCGTAGGTAAAATTTGTAATTTTTGACTTGTAAACATTTTAAATATCGTAGAAAGCATTTAATGAGTTTACTCCTTATTTTTAGTATTTATTATAGATAGGGTGCGTATTAGTAGTGTAGTGTATGAGATGTATTTATAAGCCAGGTGCAGATAATAATTTCCTCAATGGTTTTTCTTAATTTCCCCCGTGGCATTTAGTTGAGAATGCTAAATTTGCAACCACAAAAAAGAAAAGAAAAAAGAAAAAAGGAAAAATCGTAATCTTAGAACTCTCCATCCCAGGTCTTTCTAGGGTTTATTCAGTTCCTCTTTATATTTTGTTATTTTCGAAAAAGTTGACCATTGGATTGTGCTATTATAGGATTATAATGTGTTTTTGGTTGCAGGCCTGCATGGCACAATATTTTGGAAGCCTTTGTTTCATAATTTGTAATATTTCATAAATTTTTAATATTTTAATTTACAATATTCAAATTATTATCCTGGAATTTAAGTTGAGTGGCTGTAAAAGGTGTTAGTGAAGTAAAATTATTTAAGATTTCACTTATCTTTTTATTATTTAATCGGTGTCTCCTAATAAAGTTGTTATATTTTGTCTATAATATTATATTTGTTAATAGAAATGTAGAGATTTTGCAAGTAGAAATAGTTTAGTGATATTTATAAGAAAATAAAATAGTACAAGATAGAAAGATAAAAATAAATTTAAAATACTGTATAGAAATTGATAAACTATAATAATACAATAGTACCCTTAAAAAGATATATATATATATAGTGTAATATAATAAGTAAAAATAACACTAAAGTATAGTATAGTATAGTGTAATTAAGGGTTTTGAAATATTACAAACTATGGAACATACCAACCTTCTATTTAAAATGCAACTTCTTTCATTAGAGAGTCATGATGCATTGATATGATTCTTCATTGCACCCTAGAAGGTTCCACAGGGTAAGTTTGGAGCATTATCTATAAACTTGATTTATTTGGCTTCTTAAAGTTGATGCAATATGTTTATGTTTGAATTTAAATGCGACACGTACCTGTTCTACAGTATGGGTTCAGGAGAATGTTGGAGAAAATGCATAGATACAAGAAAAACAACAGGACATTTCATGCGACTAGTTTGTCAAATGAAAAAAAAGAAAATCACGTGACTAAATAGTTTAATAGAGTACAAGCTACTGTTTGGAGAAAGAGGGATCATTAATTACAATAAAATTTAACTTTTCCACACTAGTTATTGGTTGGGGCGCGATCTATTGCTTGAACATGTGTTGCATTTTAATTGATCTGTTTCTTTTTATCCTCCGGTTGAAGAAGATTTGGTTGGTTTTATCGTAGATGCAAATTGGGAGCAATTAAACCTTTCGATTCAGTTCTTTACACATGTGGAAGTTTTAAACTTTGGTAGGAACTCGAATGGGATGTGAGTCGTGAATAGTTTTTTACACTTGCGCTAGAAACTGCCGGTCAGATTTTAGTCGTTGATCTGAATAGATATCGAGCCTCGCTTAGCCGTTTTGATGGAACAACCTATACATGAGATCGATGCTGCAGGTAAGAAGCAAAGGCATGCAGTGTGAGAGAACGTGTTTGCCGGTCAGAAGCGAGGTGGTTCTAGTGATAACTGGAATATAAATGCATGCATGCATGCATGCAGAAAGAATTTTAGAAACAAATTAATATATATCCTATTAATATTATGGTAACTCCAACAAGTAATAAGAATCCGATAAGAAACTTAATTTTTATTCATGGTCTTACAAATCAGTCACATAACAAAAGCACGTACGTACCCAATGCATGCATGCAGCAGTGCTCGATCTAGTTTTGTTACGACGTACGTGCGTAGTACAAACACAACAACAACAACAACAACAACAACAACAAATCAAACCATAATTAAAAACCACACACACACACACACACACACACACACAAACACGCGCACAGAGAAATAAGAAATAAATTTCCACGAGTTATTGATTGATTGATTAAGCGCACTTGAAACCAGAGGGAGTGCCCCTGCCGCAGTAGTTGAGGATGAGGCTGAGGTCGACGGGGAGGTTGAGGTTGATGCCGAGGATGTTCCCCCTGATCGCCGTGCACAGGCAGACTGCCGCCTCCAGGTCGACCAGCCCCTGCAGCAGCGAGCAGCACGGCACCCTCGGCGGGGCGCCCACCGTCACATTCACCAGCCCCAGCACGTTCGCGCACACCCCCAGCTTCAGTGCGTTGATCGGGCAATTGCCGCTCCCTCCCCCGCCCCCGCCCCCGCCACCGCCGCCGCTTCCACCACCACCGCTTCCTCCTCCACCGCCACCGCTTCCACCGCCGCCGCTTCCTCCGCCACCGCTGCCACCACTTCCTCCTCCACCGCCACCACTACCACCGCCACCGCCAGGGGTCGGGCTCGGCTTCGGAGGCCTCGGAGCCGGGGGACATGTGCCGCAAGCCGACGAGAGGGTGAAGAAGATGAGGTTGAGGGCGAGGAAGAGGGCGAAGGACGCAGGAGGACTCGCAGCAGCGGCCATGGCCGAACACTTCTCAAACACTTAGTAGGAGGAGGTGTTGAAGAGTTTGTGGTGGTTTACGCAGGGTGGCGAGGTGAAGTATTTATAGCATGGGGAAGGGATCAGCCTTTTACGTATATGTCCCTTGATATTTATTTATTTACTATTTAGTTACTAATTAGATTCTTCAGAAAAATTAAAATATACCGAGACACACTATAAACTTTGAGCAATGCTATCCATACACAACCATTTGACCGGATATTATGTATGTAATGGTATAAGACTTTAAAATCACCAAATTTAATTAAGAAATCTTTTTTTTTCTCCTGCAATTTTGATAATTAAGCTGGAAAAATGAAGAACAGGTTGAACCACATCTCAATTTTTATTTTTTTTAATATATATGTAATACATATTTCTACGGCATCTCAATTTTTTTTAGTGACAAACATAAAATAAATAAGAAGATCTTTTACCGCAAAAAATCGTTCAAGTGTTTGATGAAAGATAATTAAATAGAACTAAGTGTTATCAAGCAAGCTTTTACTCAGGACATTGCTCTTTGACACCATGTTAAAGAGTGTAACAAGTATTAATTAATTGTTCTTCAAAATCTTAAATTATTAGAGAATGAAGTTTTTAATTAGTACTTATCTTAAATAATAACATCTACTTTGAGTACTAATATCCAATATATAACAAATTGAGGGACAAATACACACACACACACAAAAAAGAAAAACTTAAATTTTAATTGTGTGCCAGAGGTGTGTTACAAGAGTCGAGAAGAAAACAAAGGCATGTGAATTGGGTTGGGTAATGGCATTTAGCTGGCAAAGCATGTTTCTGTAATATTATTCTTATGATGTCACAGTATAATAATATATTATATTATATTATTATAAATAATATTATATATATATATAATATTTATAAATTATATATATATAATAGTTGCGCTAGAAATATCTCGAGAGTAAACGAGGCCCGGTTTACTTTGAGTTGTTTTCGATGATAGAGGAGGGGGGGGGGGCGAGAGGCGAGTGGTATAGGAGGGGGAGGGAGGGGGAAGTGGGGAGGGGAGGGGGAGAGGGGAAGAGGGGGGGAAGGGGGGAGAGGGGGGAGAGCGGGGAGAGAGAGGAGAGGAAGGAGGGGGGGGGGAAAGGGGGCAGGAGGGGGGATTTCAAATTGACGATCGGCCTCCGTAAATATGATACTAAAACCATTTAAACTACCTAGAAATCAAATTTCACGCACTTTCGATATTGTTTTATATCCATCTAGCGATAGAAAAATGAATGGCTGAAAATGAATATTCTTTAAAAAATGATAGTAGGAGTCTTGTAAATCAAGATCAAGAGTAAGATCATTGTTTTAAATAGTTTAAAGAATTTTCTAACAAAAATTTAATTGATTTGGATATCTTTCACCTTAAACCGAAAACGTCTCTTATCCACCATTAAATACAAATCATGTTCAACGGAGCCGATCGTCAATTTGAAAGCTCTATCATCGAAAACAACTCGAGAGTAAACGGACTCGTTTACTTGCAGAGTATTCCTAGCTAAATATACATATATATATATATCTCCTTATATTTTATTTTTAAACTACACTAATAACCAAAACAATGTGTTTTATATATATAACTGACCATCCCTAGAGCAAGTGACAAAGGGTTTGGTGGTTGGTACCCGAAACCCAAGTTCGAATCCGAGTTGATGCACATTTCCAGCTAAGTTTATTTCTAAATGAAATAAACAAAGCGGGTAGCGTGCTATCTATTTCTCAAAAAAAAAAAAGACTTTTTTTAATTATTTCTCTTATTTTTGTATTATATTATCACCCATTGGTCCATTATTACGCAGGTAAAAACAAAAAAAGTTGGAACAAATGGCACAACGATTTCGATTGGAGCCAGAGTATGAGAATATAATTTTCATTAAACAAATATTGCTCGATCGCATCAGAAGCTAAATCAACCTTATATATAACATTAGGTCGATCTAGCTAGAAATTACTAATTACTGCAATAGGTTTTTTTTTCTCTTTTGGGAGTAAAAGCATGATTAATTTGTCATTAGGTAGAGCAAACATAAGTGTGTCGCATGCATTTCCTGATTTTATAGTATTACATTTGGTTTAGCGATTTTGATTTAGAGTTTCATGATACTTTTAATATGTAACACAGTATTTTATAATCTAAGTATATATTTTGGTATTTGGCGAAATATTCTATAAGCTTCTTTTAGCATATAACCATTAAATTCCAATACAATTTGAAAGAATTTTTTAGCATTTTTCAGAAATCAAAAGAAATTCGGAGTTAAGCAATAAAATCATTCTAATATATTAAGGCATTCATATATAGAATGCATTGTAGCTCATGTCAAATCACTTTTTTTTTTTTTTTCATAAACAAATTAGGGGTTTAGTTAGCTAGCCCAGTCATTGATATATACAGGGATTCAGGAGATCAAAGCATGCACACGCTCAACCAACTCCAAACCAGTACAAGCACAAAAATATGATATATAAACCTATATATATATACACTCTATATAAACGGGAGTGTACGTATATATTAGATTCTCTTTATCTAATGAGTAGGTATGATACTTCCTAGAGTTTAGATTAGTTCTATATATAAGATATAATAAGACTAAATCTCTTAACCCGATTATAATATTTTGGACCGTGTCTAGACTCTAGACTCAAAAGGTTAATAGGAATAAGCGTATTAGGATTAAAATAATTTTAAAATAGGTGACTCCTGAGAAGTGGAGCATTACAGTTAGTATCAAAAGGTTAAAAGGATTAAGCGTGTAAGAGTTAACAATAATTTTCAAATAGATGACTTTGAATAAGTGGGGCATCACAATTGATATCAGAGTCAAACTCGGCTATTGTGTAGTAAGACGAGACTCACATTGTCTATTGCTTGTGAGACTCACGAGGACATCAGGTAGTTCCTCTTAGATATAATAGGACCGAAGTCCTATATATAAGATAAAATAGGATCAAATCTCTTAAGAGTAAATTCAAAAAGTTAAAAAATTAAGTGTGTTAAAACTTGAATAGTTTTAGAATAGATAATTTCTTGAAAAATGGAGGGCTCACTCATCACATCCGTCACATCGTGTGACGAGTGAGCCAATACCATTCATTAGATGAATGAGAAATAAAACGTACATATTTTTGAATGTATGAGTAGCATTGCTCATGATATATGTCTATTACAACACGGACAATCCAATGCACTAATAATTGTAAACTCTTCTATATATATATATATATATATATACACATTTAATCTAGCTAGCTTGAAATTACAAATTACTTGTACTTTGTGTATCTTTGTCAATAATCATATATAGTAAACGTAATACATATCGAAGGTTTTAACTAGCCCACACAGGTTGATATAGCGGTTGAGGAATTAGTTTAGCCCGTGAGCATGCATTTAATTAATTCCAAAGATATGACATTGTATTATAACAAATTCAACACATTAAAAAATTAATTTTATGCGCACTCTAACGATCGAATTCTAATCCAGAATAATAACTTTACAAGTACACGATCATGTTCACGAGTGTTACGAAGTTGCTTGATAACAGATTCAACATATTAAAAAATTAATTTTATGCGCACTCTAACTAATTCTAATCCAGTTTATATATATATATATATATAAACCAGGTTACTATATATACTATTAATAATACCAACTCATTGGTGCTATTAGGTTTTCAGCCTAAAATAAAGAGATATGTGGTTAGGATGATAGTGATCCTCTAGGGTTGAGTGGGTGGTTGATTAAATAGTATGATCAAAGAAGTAGATTTAACGGCGAAAAATTTGATAGTACCAAATACTTTGTGCTATTGATAGTTGGCATTATAGTTGAGTGTTAGTATCTCTCTCTCTATATATATATATTCAAGCAACTCTATATAGTTGGCATTATTTAACTTTACGAGCACATGTTCATGTTCACGAGTGTTACGAAGTCGCTTGCATTAATTATATTATCCGTGAACCAAAATGTTCAAGCTTACATGGACCTAAAATGTGATGTATCTATTTAAATTAATATTAATCTAATCTGAAAGCTTGAATTTATAAGATTGGATCAAATAGTATTATATCAATTCTTCTTTTTTTTTTTTTATTTTCCTTTTAGTTCCATATGAAACTTTTCGTATATGTGAATTTGGATACAATTTTCTTCTCAGAGGTCTCGAGTTCAATTCGGGATGCCCTCTTTGTAAGATAGCAGAGTTTCAATTATTATATTATGTTCAACACTTTCTCTCATGTTTGGGTCTGAGTTCAATTGGCTCTTTTACTATAACAGAATTAGATTATAGGGACACATGTTTGGGACACTTTTGAGTAAGTGTCCAATTTATGCTAAAACTTAAAAACACATCTACTAATGTCTAAATATAAAGCCCAATCCAACCAAAAATAAATGATTGCTCTACTCAACCTACTACACCCAGTCCATTTGGCCCGATTACAAATAGAAAAGAAAAAAAAAATCAATTACCTTTTTTTCTTCTCTCTTCACTCAATCTACTGAAATTCTAAACGATGAGCCTTTACTGTCGTCCTCCTCCGCCACCGCAGCCAACGAGATAGAGTTTCGGCGGTTGCTAAATACTTAAATAAGTGTTGGTAAATTAGCAGCACTCTTTTAGATTATAGCGACACTCTTTAACTGTCACTATATACCTAGCGACCCCACATATAGCAACACTTTTTAAAAGTGTCGGTAATTTTAGCTAGCAGCACTTTTTTGACATGTACCTATATTTAAAAGTGTCGCTATAAATCGTTTTTGTTGTAGTGTTTTGTTTCACTGAAGTTGAAGTTAAGATTGAACTAATTTTCGTATGAATTAGAGTTGACATGAAAATTACTTCTCCTCCTTTATTTGTTTCTATCACTGTGGACTTGAAGTTCTTCCAATTTTGCTATTTGTTTTGTTGGACGTAAATATCATAAAAGCTAAAATTCCTCATTTTCTCTATTTATTTAACCGGAAATTGTTGAATTCCCACACTTTTGGTGTTTAACTTAATTACCTTTAGTGTTTTATTAAATTAAATATAAAATTTATTGGCCCTTATATAACTTTAATTACAGTAATAATTTACAATATAAAAACAGAAAATTAAAATTGTATTCCTATATACAATTAAAAGATGTAATTTAAAACAACTAAATTATTTTTCGGACATAAATTATAATAATGCAACAATAAAATACTAAATTATGAAGCCATTAGAGATACTAACACTCAACTATAATCAATTTTTATCACATTTCAAGTATATTGTAAATTCACTAAGTAAAAGAGATCTTTACACTTAACTAATAATTTTCATCATACTCAAACATATATACAAACTAAATTAAAAAAAAAATTAGTATGAGAATCAACTAAATCTTTATAAATTATATCCAGCATTACCCAAAATACTATAACCACAAAAACCAAATGTATGGTAACATCCATACAACGTAAAACCATAAACTACTTCCACTGTTATAAAATTGAATCCAAAAGTAAGATAGATATATGCTAAATGAGAACATAGTTAATTTTCATCTTAACAAAATAAGAGAAGGTAGGCCGTTTTGCATCATTAATAATATTTTATTATTTTTTTCTCATTTATTTTTCTCGTTATTGATCGACTTCGGTCAGAGATGGGCCGAAGTCACTTGCCGTTATTTTGGAGAGTTTGAGTTTTAATTGAAGATACAATGAACCAAACTATAAAATTGGGTATTTATGATTGAAAATTATTTCGCTGTTCTGATGAAACAAACACACAGGAGATAGGCTTAAATTAAATGATAAAAAAAAAATTAAAATAGGAGCTTAGTAGGATTTAGAATAAGAAACTCCGATTGTAATAATACTATATATGAAATTGCAATCAAAAGTAATGTGAACTCACCCAAATTGTAAGCCTACCAAAAAGTCTTACATTCACACATGAACAAAAATATTAACTATAAAATAATCAAACATAACAACTAAAATACTATTAATCTTCTAGCAAGAAGTTTACAATTTTAGAGTAATTGGTTGTTTTGACACCATGATATAGTCATGTTCAGTCTGGGGGCTTATTTAGTTCATCTATTTTAAGTTATGAAATTAAAATGATATTAATTGATTCCAATAGTTATTATTTATCTTCCAGAAATCATATTCCAATTTTCATTTCACTTTGAAATAAAAATGACTCAATCATAGTCAAATTGGGCTTTGAATTCTAGATTGTGCATTACAAAGTAAACCACTCAAAACTCTTTCTCACAAACATCTTCCTCATCTCCTCTTTCTTCATCACCCTCCTCTTTTTTAACTAAAATCCTTTCTCAAAATTCTAGATGTTCGTTCCAATTTTCATTCCAATAATGAATCAAACATTCGTGGATGATCGTCGACATTCATTTTTCTTTTTCTTTTTCTTTTTTTTTTTTTTTTGAGAGAGATAGATAGCACACTACCTGCTTTGTTTATTTCATTTGGAAATAAACTTAGCTAGAAATATGAATCAACTAGGATTCGAACTTGGGACCTCGGGTACCAACCACCAAACCCTTCGACATTCATTTTTCATTTTAACGCAATTGAATTTCATTTCCATTTCTATTTCAATCATGAACCAAACATGCCCTGCCAGCTGATTAATAGCTCTCAGTTGTCGATCAAATGGCCCAGGGATGCCCCAGACTTGTTATGTATTGAGTATTTTGTTGGTTTTAGTCAAATGTAGGGGCTAAATTGCTCCAAACTTTAAGGAGTTTGAATTTTTGGTCCTCAAATTTTAATTTCTTATAATTTTTAGCTTAAATTTTTTAGCAATCAAACTTTACTATCCAATAAATTAAGTTTATTAAATGGTGATGTGTCGCTAATGAGATATCAGTGTGATAGCCTCACAATCAAAAACATGATCACAGGTATTAAGATACTACATCACAATAATATAATATCTGTGAAAAATCAACATTTTGTCAGCTATATATATTAAATTATGAGACTTAAGAATAAGAATTTAAAATTTTGAGCCAGAAATTGAAACAGATCAAAACCTGAGAATTAAAGTATCACGTACATTAAAGTTTGGTGAACAAAAATACAATTTAGCCAGGAGTAGGTTTCTGGGGAGACATGCAGGTTTCATTCTCATGCACGAAAAATTAGATGTACAAAATGAAGACATATAAAAGATGAGTTACGGTTCAACATATATATATATATATATACGTCTGTATAAATACGATCAGAGAAGAACAAATCCATATTAGATAGATATGGTTTAATCAATTAATATATGAATTTTAAAATAGCTGTGAATGATTAATTAGACTATTTTTTTTTATAAAAAGGCTTTCCATGATTATTTATTTATTTATTTTTGTGTCACAGAACAATCTTCTTTTTTTTCTTTTTTTTCTTTTTATTTCTCTTTTGATTTGTAAAAGGTGAACAACAATATATAATCCAAGTAATTAAACAACTATATATAAAGGTTATTAACCTTCACACTCATGTAAGCACTTGCGCGAAAAAATACACAACTAGCTAACTAACTTATAAGAGCATGCAACACTACATGTGCACCGAAAAAGTGAGTGTCTTTTCAATCTTTTTTTTTTTTCCCTTAATTTTTATCAAGGCTAATATTTTCATAGGAGTCTTATCAATTCCTTTTTTAATATTAAAAATTTTTTAAAAAATATTTAAATTTTCAGATGAATTATTATAAACTTTACATCATACTTTTGCCAGTCACAAGTTGCTTATTTTGCCAGCTAAAAACACCTAAATCCTACACATTTCATCACATGCTTCATTTTGTCTTTCACCTGAAAAATACAAAATCACCACTACTCACCAACATGCATGCATGCATTTCCCTCTCTTTGATTTTGTCTATAAATACTTCATACATTCACCCCACATGCGACCTCTAACATTCACAATCATCACAAACACTTCTTAATAAGATAAAAACCAACACCAACACCAACGTACATCAACTCCTCTCTTCCATTACCAGTAGACATGGCCTCCGCCGCGCTTTTTCTCGCCGTCAACATCCTCTTCTTCGCCCTGCAGGGGGCCGCCTCGACCCCCTGCCCACCACCGCCGCCGCCCCCCTGTTCACCGACGCCAGTTCCCCCCAGCCCCTCGGGAGGGGGAGGGGGCGGCGGCAAGTGCCCGCGCGACGCGCTGAAGCTAGGCGTGTGCTCGAACGTGCTCGGGCTGATCAAGGCCAAGGTTGGCGCCCCGCCGAGGGTGCCGTGCTGCTCGCTGCTCGAGGGGCTCGTCGACCTCGAGGCCGCCGTCTGCCTCTGCACGGCGATCAAAGGGAACGTCCTCGGCATCAACCTCAACCTCCCCATCGACCTCAGCCTCATCCTCAACTACTGCGGCAAGGGCGTTCCCTCCGGGTTCAAGTGCTAAGCGATCGACGTGCCTGGCTTTAAAATTCGCGCTGGTTCTTCCTGTTTTTTTAACTTTTGCATGCATGCATGTGTTTCGTGAAGTGGTGTGCACGTGTGTGTTTGTGTCGTACGTGTGTGTGTGTGTGCGTGCGCGTGCTTGTTCTTCCTTTCTTTGGATTCGTTTTGTTCATTGTTGTGGGATCGATCATGCGCGCCACTAGTGATGTAGTGAGAGTGAATCACTAGCTCTTGATTGAATCTGCTTTGAATAATTAATCTTTTAATATTTCCACAATGAGCAAACCACAAAGGATGTTTTTCGAATCCTTAAAGACTGTTTTAATCTTTTAAAATTTTAGATGTTAAATTTAAATTTTAAGAATTTAAACAATTATCTGCATATTAAAAAAAATTCATATAGTTTCTATATATATACATGCCTATTATTTGAGAATTTGAAATAGGTAGGCCTTTTACGAAGAAATCCACTTTAGATACGGTTATTATATTGATTCTTAATTTTACTCACTCTCATTAGAAACGGTAAGTCGAGAACCCATCTGGCCAAAAAATCGATTCTGGTCATGCACATAATAAATATGAAAGCTTTATTAAATATTGAAAGTGGAGATTGAACTCACGTCTTTACAAAATGAAGAGACTTAAAGCTGCCTCTGATAATACGTTAACCAAAAGATCGATAAAAGTAAAAATGAGCCCTAGAATATATATCAAAAGATCCGAGGATTAAAATCCTACCTTCTAGGGTTTAAAAAATTATTTTTGAGCTATAATAATAAATAAAAGGAGATGATAAGAGTAGTAGAGAATGATGGGTCATTGAATCATAGGGTTGGAAGATTACAACCAACTTTTGCTTGTAGGGCAAGCATTGCTCTTAGGTAAAAGCTATATTATCTATTTCTTGGATCGGTTTACATCAAACACTACCATTCAATTAGGGTTCGTACTCTGATCCAAATTAAATTTTCACCAAATTAATTAATACTTAATCTAATTAAACTAGGATTTAAATCCTAATATCTAATCTAATTAAATTAGGATTCAACCTTGAGTTTAGATAACTTTGAATCTAGTCAAGTTTTAGTTAACATGTATAGTACTCCACCTTATTTTGATTAATTTGTAATCTTCAGCTTGTGTTGAGCTCACTGTAACAGCTCCACCTTGAATTTCTCCTCCGCTTTATAGTTCCACCTCAAGCTGTTGCACCTGTACCAATGCATTTGATTTGGCTATAAGTTATAACTGGTTCAAGTATTCCAGAGATAGATACAAGTTCAAGTATAAACATGAATTAGACTAAGTCTTTGTTTGGATGGAAATTAGGGTATAAGCAAGAACAAAAAGTGTGGGATCTTCATCAATAACGAGGAGGCTCGTAGCTTTAAGGAGTTCCTGTGTGCCACCTCTTAGGCTGTCTCTAGTCGTGTAGGATGATATGGTGGAGTTGGTGATCTTTCTATTTTTAATGCCTCAGTTATATAGTTGGAATGTTAGGAGCCTGAACGACTGAAATAAAAGATGTCTTGTGAAGTTGGTAGTGTCCAAGTTTAAGAGGTCCATGTTATGTTTTATTGGAAGAAAGACACCCGTTCTCTCCTGAACAGCAAGAGAAGCGAAAAATGTTTAAGTCACAACTTCGGGATGTGACCGTTGAGGAAGAGATTCTTTGGAAAACAAGAGCCGGACAACATTGGCTGAAAGAAGGCGACGGTAATACTAAGTTTTTTCATGCTACAGCAAACGGCAGGCGTCGTGCAAATTACATCCATATGGTTGAAGACGACGGTAGGACGCTTTACAGAGAAGAAGATAAAAGGGCTTATTTCCACACCAAAATTAAAGAAGTTTTTGCCTCGGATACGACACACGATCTAGCGACATGGGATTGGAGTAGCCTATTCATGACTAGACCTATTCCTAACCCAGACAATTTGACTACGCCTTTCTCATTAGAAGAGATTAAGAAGGTTGCTTTCCGGCTCAGCGGCGACAAAGCCCGGAGGCCAGACGGGTTCAATATGAAGTTTTTTCAAAAAATTTGGGAGGTGGTCAAGGATGTTTTGCTTAGTATCTTCACCGACCTTTTTTTGTGTAACCTGCACTCTGGACCTATGGATTACTCCTACATTTGTCTTATTCCTAAGAAAGAGGGAGCTAAAACGACAAACGATTTTCAACCTATAAGCCTCATTAATAGCGTACAAAAAATCATATCTAAGGTACTCGCCAACAGATTAGAAGGGGTAATGGAAGACATTATATCTCCAACGCAGTCAGTCTTTATCAAAGGCCGGTTCATTTTGGACTCATTTGCTACTGCCAACGTATTTACCAGCTGGTGCTCAAAAATAGGTGTGGAAAGTGTTGGTATAAAAGCTAACTTTGAAAGACGTATGATAGAGTAAGATAGGATTTTCTGAAAAAGATAATGACATAGCTCGGGGCAAACCATAAGTGGTGTTATTGGATTGAACAATGCATCTCCAATGCCTAGGTGGCGGTGTTGATAAACAGAACATCAACTAAATAGATACAAGCTAAAAGGGGTTTGCGGCAAGGTGATCCGCTTTCCCTCTATATTTTCTTGTTGGTGGCAGAGGGTTTGGCGAGATTGACGGAAAGAACCGTGTGCAATGGATTGCTGAGAGGTGTTGGGCCCAACAAAAAGACTAAAGTAGCTATCATCTAGTATGCTGACGATACTATCTTTTTTTGTAAGGCCAAGAATAGACAAGTGAAAAATCTTCTCTTCTTGTGACAAATTTTTGAGTGGGCGTCCGGACTGAAGATTAACCCACAGAGGTCAGAATTATTCTATTTGGGGCAGAATGAACGACTCGGCAGGAGATTGGCGAACCTACTTGGATGTAAATTGGAATCTTTCCCAATTCGGTACCTCGGTCTACCGCTAATGACTAATCGCTTAAAGAAAGAGGACCGGTGGTCTGTCATCAACAAAATGGAGAGGCGGATCGAAGGGTGGCAAGCTAAACATTTATCACAAGGGGGTAGACTAGTTCTAGTGAACTCGGTGCTATCGAACCTGCCATTATATTACTTATCGATTTTCAAGGCACCAAAGTGGGTATCGCGTCGCTTAGAAACCTTGAGGAGGGCATTTTTCTGGCGAAGGAAAACAACCACCATAGGGGGACACTGTCTTGTGCAGTGAAAAATATTAATAGATGGAATATCTATTAATATTGACTAAATGGTTGTGGAGGTTATTCTCCGAAAGGAATCATCTGTAGGGTGCATTAATAGATGGAATATATTATCTACGGCGGAAACCACTTGCGGAAGGTATTTCGTTCAAACCACATTCTTTAAAGTGGATGAGTGTTCTAGCAACCAGAGAGGTCTTTAAATGTGACATCTCTTACTCAATCGGGAATAGTCAAATTGTTGATTTCTGGACTGACATTTGGTGTGAACAAGCGCCGCTATGAATTATATATTCGTGTATCTTCGAGAAGATCACATTCAGAAATTACAGAGTGAAAGAGTGTTGGGGAAGCAATGGTTGGAAGTGGCATAAGATTCTATCAGGGTTCACCCCTATTTCTTAGCTTGAAAGCGATCAACTTCTGACTCTAAAGGAGTAAATTTTTATGTTTTCTCTATGTAATACACAGGATAGCGTAAGATAGAGGCGGGCCCGTTCAGAAAAGTTCTCGGTTAAATCGGCCTTTAATTTCCTTATAGATGGTGGAGTTAGAGTTATAGAGCACTGTACACTTGTGGAAGATCAGATCCCCTCTCAAAGTCAAGATTCTCGTGTGGCTAGTGTTGAAAAAATAGGTGCTTACTGTCGATAACCTTCTAAAAAGAGGTTCGAGTGGGGACGAGAATTGTGTTTTATGCCTAGATGAGAAGGGGACTGTGGACCACCTATTTTCTAACTGCCCTCACACTACGGCTATGCTAAAATGATTGCTCCCTAATAAACTCTCTCTTATTAATCATTCATCCTCGACAGAGATTTGGAAAGTGTGTAGTCTCAAAACGGGTGTATAGGGGGGTAAAGAGCTGGCAACCATCGCTGCCACATGGTGGGTAATTTGGATAGAGCGTAATAGAAGAATTTTTCAGATTCAAAATGTGCATTGGGGTGTTTGTTGACGGAGATTCGAGCGCTCAGAGATTCGTGGGAACGTTTTAGGAATAGTGGATAGTTATAATTTGAACTAAAAATACCCCCCGCTCTAAATCTATGTATGAACCTTCCACTTTCATTTTTTAAATAATATGTACTTAAATTGATGAGTTTAAAAATAATATTTTGTCTTTAAAAAATAATTTAATGAATTGGACCCAAAATTCTGAAATCATATGTCTTTGTAATTATTGCTTGAAAAAAATATTCTAATGTGACAATATGATAATTACTTAATTAGTAACCTAAAAATTTAAATTAATTAAGCAGAGCTAGTAAATTCCAAAGTTTTGATATATTCACTACAACAAAAATGGTCTATAGCGACACTTTTAAATGTCGGTATAGGTCAAAAAAAGTGTTGCTGCCTAAATTACCGACACTTTTAAAAAGTGTTGCTACATGTGGGGTCGCTTGATATATAGTGACAGTTAAAGAGTGTCGCTATAACCTAAAAAGAGTGCTGCTAATTTACTAATACTTATTTAAGCATTTAGCAACCGCTGAAACTCTACCTTATTGGCTGCGGTGGCGGAAAGAGGACGAGAGGGAAGGGCTTTTCATTTAAAATTTTAGTGGATTGAGTGAAGGGAGAAGGGGAGATGGTAATCGATTTTTCTTTTCTTTTTTTCTTTTATGTTTGTAATCGGGCCGAATAGGCTGGGTGGGGTGGGGTGGGGTGGGGTGGGGTGAGTAGAGTAACCTTTTATTTTTTATTGGATTAGGCTTTATATATAAACATTAGTAGATATTTTTTTAAGTTTTGACATAAATGGGACACTTTTACAAAAGTGTCCAAAACATATGTCGCTATAACCTAATTCTGTTGTAGTGATTTTATAGAAAATATATGTAAGTCTATCATTATGCTTATATATATACAAGTAAAACATACCATCAATTAAATGCAACTAAAATATTAATTTGAAAATCAACAATATTTGTTAACATGCATGTACTCACAAATAAACATGTTGTCTTCACATAAAAAGCTATTTCTAGTGTCAGTTCTGCAGAGTGGTTGGTGGTGCTGAATGAGGAGATGGAGTTGCTCCGTGAGAATCACACGTGGGAGTTAGTAAAACCGCCTAAACGCAAGAAAATTGTTTGTTGCAAATGGATCTTCAAAAAAAGGATGGAATCCCCGGCGTGGAATATATAAGGCATAAAATTCGTTTAGTTGCTAAGAACTACCGTCAGATAGAAGGTGTTGACTTTAATGATATTTTTTCACCTGTTGTGAAATATTCTTCTATTCGCATTCTTTTATCATTAGTAGCCATGAATGACCTATATCTTGAGCAGCTTGATATTAAAACAGCTTTTCTACATAAAGAATTTTAGGACCAAATTTATATGAAACGGCCAGAGGGATTCATTGTTGAAAGAAAGGAGGATCATATTTGCCTGTTAAAGAAATCACCTTATGGCCTGAAATAGTCTTCTCTGTAATGATAGAAGCGGTTAGACTCTTTCATGATAGGTTAAGAATATTCCAAAAGTAAGCGTGACAGTTGTATGTACTTCAGAAAGTTTGATAAGAATCTTTCATATATTTGTTACTCTATATCGATGATATGAGCGGCATAGTTCAAATAAATAAATTAAAGCCATTAAGCTGCTAAATTCCACCATTACAATAATAAGAAAATTCATAGATCCAATGGTTTGAGCTCTTTTTTACTATTACAATAATAAATTCACATAATTTTTGAGTTGTTTTTTTGTTTTTTGATACTCCGAAACACATTCAAACATTCTTTTGTAATTGTAAATAATGTTTTGTACAAAACAACAAAAAATCCTACCTTGCATGACATTAATAAAGACCTTCATCTAAATAAGAGCTGGAAATAATATTACGGGTAAGTAGCACGTAAGTTTGATCCTTAAACTATAAAGGTTTGTGACGCTGAGATTATCAAGTGTCTGCCACCACAAATGACGCACCTCGCACGGTCGATGGATTTTCGCCGTGGGGTAATATTCATGATTCAAATTAGTATTTATATGTATATAGGTATCAGGTATTGCGGGTCCATGGCTTCCAATAGATGCATAAGCATCTACTGTTAATTACCCCCGTGGATTGGGGCACCTTCGATTAAGAGACCTTTATAGAGAGGATGAATTGTATCTTGATTTATTGAATCCTAAGTATATGTATTAGGATTCAGTTAGATTTGAGATTGACTAGGTCCTAAGTATATGTGTTAAGACCTAGTCGATATTAAACTCTATGTGTTAGAGTCTAATTGGCTCTAAGTATATGTCTTAGAGTCCGATTATATTCACCTTGGTTGTATATTTCAAGGTGGAGATGTGACCCGACCCCAAGTATATGTATTGAGGTGGGTCTAATTATCCGAAAGTAGAGAATGGCTAATTCCTTAGTATATGTATCAGGATTAACCGAGTTTAATATATTTTTCACTCTAGTTATATGTGCTAAAGTGAAGATCTGACTAAGCCCTAAGGTGTTATGCTAGGGTTCGTCAGATTTGGTTTCATGAGCTCTAAGTATATGTATTAGAACTCGATCGGGTATGGATTTTACTCTAAGTAAGTGTGCTAGAGCAAAAAGGCTGACTAGACCCTAAGCTACCGTTTGGTTCGGGGTTAAGGAAAAACTAGTTATTCCAGGGATAGGGTTAAGTTCAGAGTTAAGGTGGGGGTAGAGTATTTTTGTGTTTGGTTGGGGGTTGGAGTTAGTTCAGGATAGTGAAAAATAGTGTTTGGTTGGAGTAGGTGGGATAAGAAGGATAGTGGGTTATTATGAATAGAAAATAATGTTTGGTTGGGATTTGGTGGAGTTAGGTGGGGTTAGCTAATAGTGAAAAATAGTGTTTGGTTGGAGTAGATGGGATAAGAAGGATAGTGGGTTTTTATGAATAGAAAATAATGTTTGGTTGTGGTTTGGTGGAGTTAGGTAGGGTTAGCTAACCCCACCCAAAATGAGCTATTCCGGGTTAGGTGGGGTTAACTAACCCCACCCATTTTTGAAGGTGTTTGGGGATAATATGGGGGTTAAGGGGTTATTCCACTCCTTAACCCCCAACCAAACAAAGGCTAAGTATATGGATTAGGACTAGTCGAGCTTGGTTTGACTACCCACTCTAGGTATATGTGCTAGAGTGAAAGGTTGACTAGGCCCTAAGGGTATGTATTAGGGTTAGTCAGATGAACTCTAAGTATATGTGTTAGAGTTCGAATGAATTTGATATCATTCGACTGAATTCTAAGTATATAATTTAGAATTCTGTCGATTTGGAGATGTTTTGTCTTAGTTATATGTGCTAAGGTAATTGACTTAGCCCTAAGTATATGTATTAGGGGTAGTCGATATTTAATTTTTACTCTAGGTGTATGTGCTAGAGTAAAAAAAGATTCATGATGGACTTTGGGCATGAACTTGATATATGGTTCATGAGATTTGGGTATTGGCTCATGAGATTTGGGTATATAGGATTTGAACATGATTCAATTCATGAGGTTAATATGTGGTATAGTTTGGTACATGGCTCATAGAGTTTGGTATATGGTTTATGAGGTTTGGTATATGGTTCATAAGGTTTGGCGTATGGGATTTGGTTCATGGGATGTGGTGTATAGTTCATGAGGTTTATGTCTCATAGGGTTTCATGAATGGTTCATGATATTTAGTTCATGAACTTAGGTATGGTTTACGGTATTGGGTTCATGAACTTGGTGTATGGTTTATGGGGTTTGGTTTATGATTCATAAACTTGGTGTATGGTTCGTAAGGTTTGATTATGGTTCATGAACTTGGTACATGGTTCATGAGATTTGAGTCATGAACTTGGTGTATGGTTCATGAGATTTGGGTATTGGATTTGTTTCATGAACTTGGATATGGTTCATGGGTTTGTTTTATGAACTTGGTTTATGGACTTGGTTCATGATTCATGAACTTGGTTTATTTGGTTCATGAACTTGGTTTATGGTTCATGAGATTTGGTTCATGAACTTGGTTTGTAACGCCCCCAATAGTCCCACATCGGATGGGATACTGATTTCGATCAGTTTATATGAGGCCTACGCGCTAGTAATAATAACTGGGCTTAAGCATTTTGGGCCGGTGGTTTGGCCCAACGAGTTATTGTTGCTAGCGGGTCAGTCGTTGCAATTGATATCAGAGACAAATACCAGCTGGAAGTATGAGAGTTAAGTGCTATGCAGGACAAAGTGCTACACCAACAAGTTTGGTGGGAGCCACCTCTTGAACCCGTAGGAGCCACCTCTAGAATCTCACATCGCCTGGTAATTTCGATCCTGGTATGTCTGTTTGTGATCTGGTTTGGACCCGACGAGGACGTCAGGGTCTAAATAGGGGGAGTTTATAACGCTCCAATAGTCCCACATCGGATGGGATACTGATTTCGATCAGTTTATATGAGGCCTACACGCTAGTAATAATAACTGGATTTAAGCATTTTGGGCCGGTGGTGTGGCCCAACGAGTTATTATTGTTAGCGGGTCGGGTTGTTGCAATTGGTATCAGAGACGAATATCAGCCGGAAGTCTGAGAGCTAAGTGCTATGTGGGACAAAGTGCTACACCAATGGGTTTGGTGGGAGCCACCTTTTGAACTCGTAGGAGCCACCTCTAGAACTCACATTGCCTGGTAATTTCGATCCTGGTCTGTCTGTCTGTGATTTGATTTGGAGCCGACGAGGACGTAAGGGTCTAAACAGGGGGAGTTTGTAACGCTCCAATAGTCCCATATCGGATGGGATACTGATTTCGATCAGTTAATATGAGGCCTACGTGCTAGTAATAATAACTGGGCTTAAGCATTTTGGGCCGGTGGTTTGGCCCAACGAGTTATTGTTGCTAGCGGGTCGGGTCGTTGCATAGTTTATGGTTTACGGTTCATGAGATTTGGTTCATGAACTTGGGTATGGTTTACGGGTTCATGAACTTGGTGTATGGTTGTATGGTTCATCAGATTTGGTTCATGAACTTGAATATAATTTATGGCATTTGATATGGTTCAGGGGATTTGGTTCATGAACTTGGATATAATTTATGTCATTTGGTTCATGGTTCATGAGATTTTGTTAATGAACTTGGTGTATGGTTTATGGGATTTGGTTCATGGTTCGGTTAATAGTATTTGGTTCACGGTTCATGAGATTTGGTTCATGAACTTGGATATGGTTTATGGCATTTGATATGGTTCATGAGATTGGGATTTGGTTCATGAACTTGGATATAGTTTATGGTATTTGGTTCATGGTTCATGAGATTTGGTTCATGAACTTGTGTATGGTTTATAGGGCTTGGGTTATGGTTTATAGTTCATGAGATTTGGTTCATAGTTTATGGTTCATGAATTTGGCGTATGGTTTATGGTTCATGGTGTATGGTTCATGAACTTGGCTCATTTGGTTCATGGTTCATAAGGTATGGTTCATGAACTTGGTTTATGATTCATGAACTTAGTGTATGGTTTATGGGTTTGGTTTATGGTTCATGAGACTCGGTTCATGAACTTGTGTATTCTTCATAGTTCACGGTGTATGGTTCGTGAACTTGGCTTATGGGATTTGGTTTATGGTTCATGAGACTTGGTTTATGAACTTGGGTATGGTTCATGGAATATGGTGTATGGTTCATGAACTTGGTACATGGGATGTGGGATTTGGTTCAAGTTTATAGGATTTGGTGTATGGACTTGGTTCACGAACTTGATTATAGGATTTGGTCCATGATTCAAAAAATTTGGGTTCATGAATTGATTCTTGGTTCCTGATTCATGGGATTTAGGTCATGAACTTGGTTCATGAATCCAAGTTGGAAGTCGGGTACGGGTTCTATTTATGATTGGATTTGGATTTAGGGTTATTTATGGACTGGATTGGATTTGAGTTTGGGTTTATTTGTGGACTTGATTTGGTTTGGGTTTGGATTCTATTTGTGTTTTGGGTTTGGGTTTATTTGTGGACTTGATTTGGTTTGGATTGGGTTTAGATTTGATTTAGGTTTTGGGTTTTGGTTTAGATTTGAGTTTTGGGTTTAGGTTTGGATTTTATTTGTGGACTTGGTTTAGATTTGGGTTCAAGTTTCGGCTTTGTTAGTGGACTTGATTCGGATTTGGGTCCTTATGTGGACTTGGTTTGGGTTGGGTTTGGATTTTATTTGTGGACTTGGTTTCGATTTCGGTTTGAGGGGTTTAGGTTTTGGTTTTGGGGTTTTATTTGTGGACTTGGGTTTGATTTGGGTTTTATGGGTTTAGGTTTTGGTTTTGGGTTTTTATTTGTGAACTTGGGTTTGATTTTAGTTAGGGTTTCGGATTTTATTTGGGTTCTGATATGGCTGTATTTATTTTTGCTTGGAATTGAGATCCGAAAAAGGCTTCTTTAGACTATGTCACGCCCCGGATTACTCGTTTTTCCAGGCACGTCGACAAATCCGCCATATACAAAGAAATTTTTCCTGTATACGAAGCGATAGCTGTACCTGTAATCATACAATACTACAACCAGTAGTATAGAGCTGCTAAAAGAGAACAAATATAAAAACAGAAGTTCACTATATATACATCAAATCCAGGTGTACAAAACGCTTGCTCCAGCGAGATACAACATAAGTATGTATATGAACTCAAAAACTACCACTACCTGTAGCTGGTATATTCTAGCTCAGCAGCAACTGGGAAGGGATTTAACTCGCGACTCCCTTTCCAAGATCTGAATCAGCAGCAGCAGCTGAAGAAGAAGGCTCTGCAAAAGATTCTAATAACTGGACGTGAGAACTACTGTAGTCCTCAGTGGGTACCGTTACCGACCCCAACGGCTCACCCACTAAGTCTATAGATGTAAACAAGTATAGTAAAAAAGCTGGAATAAATCTACAGCTATGTGCACCTATATTATCCCGGTCTATCACCCACTATCTGTAGAAAAGTACAATCTGACCCAATCTCACTAGGGACTGTGAACACACCCGTCCCAGCCTGTCAAAGCTAAATAGCTACCTCCACACTAAGCAGTCCGTGGAGAGCAAGTCCAACCAGGACACAACGACACCAACGCAAACGCATAAAGCTCGAGTCCTGAGTGGCACTCGTGGGCGCTACCCAACCGAGTATACAAACGTATCTCTGTCGAGCTCAATCAGGCTCTCACAGGCTATAGTCAAGTAAACAGGGTCTAACAACTGAACTCACGTGCCCTCGGTACAATCTGATGTAAAAACAGTAATCTGGGTTCACCGTCAACCTCAACGGCACCCGACAATTCTGAACAGCCTAAACACTGCTGTAAAAATACACTCGGCACCTCAGCACGAGTGTAAATATATTCTACACTATTCTGGGTATCTACCGCCCACAAACTGCGGTGATACAATCAAACTACGGCTTCTAGGGCTAAATCTGATAGTTTGTTCAAATGGCGGTGTAGAAGCGTCAGTTTTCTCCTAAGTCAAATTCAAGTCCAACATGCATATTTTAGCTAATTTTCTACACTCCAATTCAAGTTCACAGGCATGAAATTTCAAGAATCGAGCTAAACAATATAGTAAACAAAGCTAAAATTATATGTTGTCGACATATATAGCATTAGGAGGAAACCCGTAGAACTCGGTAAGCATCACTTTAACCCACCTCGAAAACGCGTCCAACAACGGCAAGGAGTCGAAAGAAGCGAAACCGACGCTCGCCCGGCCTCCCCACGACGCCACCACGACAAATGCACGATCGAACGGCTCTCTGAAATGACGACGAAAATCTCCCGAGCTCGAGCTCTCCACCGTGCCCATGAGCTAAATTAGAGAGAGAGAGAGAAGAAAGTTAATTAAATCCCTCACAGCCTCCCTATCCTAATTAAGGCGGTAGGGATAAGGTTGAAAGGCAACACTTGTCCAAAAGCCCCTCACCTACTCCAGCATTCAACTTTAGTCCTCTACAATATAAATCTTGAGTTTCAAAGTCCATTTTTACGTCTATTTTGCGCAAAACGTCTCAAACTCAATCAAGCATAACTTATACTGTAACCTTGCTAATTTGCTAAGGATCAGTATATTACAGACTAATCCAAATTTGAATTTGTGATCCGAAAAAGTGCCTCTTTGAGATTCGCTACAAATTGATTTTGAGGCCTGGGGGAATTTTCTTTTCGAATTTTATTGAAATTTGATTTTGGGGTTCGAAGAAATCCCCTTTTTAATTTTGCAATTCAATTTAGGGTCCGAAGAAATCTCCTTTTTAATTTTGTAATTTAATTTGGTGTCCGAAGAATTTCCCGTTTTGATTTAATTTGGGGTCCGAAGAAATCCCCGTTTTGATTCCAATTTGGGGTCTAAAGAAATTTTCTTTTTAATTTTGGGGTCCGAAGAAATTTTCGTTTTGATTTTGATTTGGGGTCCGAAGAAATCTCCGTTTTGGTTCTGATTTCGGGTCCGAAGAAATTCCCGTTTTGGTTCTGATTTGGGGTCCAAAAAAATTTCCATTTTGGTTCTGATTTGGGGTCCGAAGAAATTCCCGTTTTGGTTCTGATTTGGGGTCCAAAAAAATTTCCATTTTGGTTCTGATTTGGGGTCCGAAGAAATTCCCGTTTTGGTTCTGATTTGGGGTCCAAAGAAATTCCCGTTTTGGTTTTGATTTGGGGTCCGAAGAAATTTCCGTTTTGGTTCTGATTTGGGGTCCGGAGAAATCCCCGTTTGGTTCTAATTTGGGGTCCGAAGAATTCTCCGTTTTGATTCTGATTTGGGGTCCGAAGAAATTTCCGTTTTGATTCGATTTGGGGTTCGAAGAAGTTCCCGTTTTGATTCTGATTTGGGGTTCGAAGAAGTTCTCGTTTTGATTCTGATTTGGGGTCCGAAGAAATTTCCGTTTGGTTCTGATTTGGGGTTCGAAGAAATCCCCATTTTTGTTCTGATTTGGGGTCCGAAGAAATCCCCGTTTTGGTTCTGATTTGGGGTCCGAAGAAATTCTCGTTTTGATTCTGCAGTTCGATTTGGTTCGGCGTCCGAAGAAACGGGGAATCTTTGAATAGGTGATTCTAGAGATGACGGCGGTGAAGATGATGTCGGTGGTGTGGATCTGTTCGGTCGGCGAATTTGGTTTGATATTTTCAAAAGAGATTTAAGGGTCCGAAGAAACGGAGAATCTTTGATTCTCCTTCCCTCTTCTTTCGAAAATACTGAACTAGCGATGCTGGAGATGACGGCAGTGAAGATGATGTCGGTGGCGCGGATCTGTTCGGCCGGTGAATTTGGTTCGATATTTTCAAAAGAGATTGAAGGGTCCGAAGAAATGGAAAATCTTTGATTCCTCTCCCCTCTTCTTTCGAAAACACCGAACTGGTGATGCTGAAAGTGGTCGCGACAATGTAAATCATCCATCACATCAATTAACAGCTTTGAATGGGGTGTCGAGAGGTCCGAAGAAACGGGAAGCCATTGGCTCCCTTCCACTCTCCTATCGAAGTCGTCTAGATGGTATGGATGACTACGGTAGCAGGAACTAAAAAAAAGAAAAAAAGGGGAGGGGGACGAAAAAAGATCCTTTTTTTTTTTTTTTATACGTTTTATTATGTTTTTTTTTTCTTCTTCATTTTTCTTTTTCTTTTTTTTAACCTGTTGATCAAATGACGGATTGGATCAAGCGACTCGATGATCTCTTCTCCTTTCCGCGGCTCGGCGATCTCTCCTCCTTTCCGTGGCTCGGCGATCTCTTCTCCTTTCCGCGGCTCGGTGATCTCTCCTCCTTTCCGCGGCTCGGTGAGATCTCTCCTCTTTGAATTTTTTTGTACGTCGGAATGTGTGTAGCAATCTATCTATTTTTTCTCTTCTCCGTCTATCGTCCGACATTTGATTTTGATTCTCATATTTATAATGGGAGGGGTGGCGAGAGATATTTTGAGGAGTCAGTTAGAGATTCGAAATTCGAAATTCGAAATTGAATTTTAAATAGGTTGTTGTGGTTGGTTGGGATTGGGGATTCGAAATTCAAAATTGAATTTTGAATCAGTTGTTGGATGGTTGGAGTTGGTTGGAGATTCAAAATTCAAAATTGGATTTTGAATGGGTTGTTGGATGGTTGGAGTTGGTTGGAGATTCGAAATTCAAAATTGGATTTTGATTAGGTTGTTGGATGGTTGGAGTTAGTTGGGGATTCGAAATTCAAAATTGGATGTTGAATGGGTTGTTGGATGGTTGGAGTTTGTTGGGGATTTGAAATTCAAAATTGAATTTTGAATGGGTTGTAGGATGGTTGGAGTTGGTTGGGGATTCGAAATTCAAAATTAAATTTTGAATGGGTTGTGGTTTAAAATTGAATTTCAAATAGATATTTTATAGGGTGTGGATATGGGCCGTCGTTGATCAGGCCCGTTTTAATTTATTGGACTCAATGATAATATTTAATGGGCTGGAATGAGGCCCAAATTATTGTATAGGTCTGAAATTTTAAAGGGTTTTAATGAGGCCTACTAACTCACATTTATGAATGGGCTTATTATGGATTATAATTACCGGCCTCAAAATTTTACGGTCAACATGAGACCTATTAGGATTGTATTTTGATTATGATTAGGATTGTTTTATCCTATAAATATTATTTTATTTCAAACATCAAGCTTTAATTTGGTGTAATTTTTTGCTCGAAACTTTCAGATTGTTTAAGATAAGTTCTATAACCTAACTTAGCTGACTACTTATTATATAATATATCATTAGTGTAGAGATGATGTAGTATAGTAATAAATGGTGCGTTAATAATTAAGATATTATATTATTTTTGTGAAATTGGATTGTGAAATTTTGTATTATGGTAATTCTGAAAATTCGAGCAAAAAATATAACAATTTAGAATTTGAGAATAAGAGTGTCACATGCCTAAGAGCTCGGGGATCAAACAACGTACGTGCATTTATTCTAATATTATATTGAATTTCTACTACTATTAAGGAGCTTTGCCTTAATTAGTGTGCAAACTTAGAAAAAGATATATCTATATCTGTATCTATATCTTCTTCTATATCTATATCTATATATTATTTTTCATGAAGTTTGTCACGTGGCAATTCATCCTTCACCTCCCTTCCCACTCCTTGATGCTTCGCTTTTTCACCCCCATATCTGCCCGATATTTCGTTTTCCCACCTATCCACTTTCTAATTAATGTATTCACATGATTTATTTTATCTAAACAAATCGCTTTTTAACAAAAGGAGTAAAATAAGATTTATTCATACTTTTTTTATCACTTTTTTTTTTTTTGCTTTTTTTTGTGCATAAGAAGGGTTCATATTTTGTATCTTTCTTAATTTTTTTTAATTATTTTAAATTGTGTGGGGATTGAAAGTAGGATTTCGATGATCGCGGCGGCGTGGTGAGGTGAAGTGCGATAGATTTGGAATCGATGAGGGGGAAGAAGAGGTGGGTTTGGGGAGATCCATATGGCATCCACATGTGGTCGTGGCCAAGGAGGAACTCGACACCAACAATAGTGGTGGAGGCAATGCAGTGAATGGAAATAGCCTTTTCGATCTCGGCAGCGCGATTAAGGTGCGTATGGAGTAGTAAAGTTTTGTTATTGTTGCGGTCCTAAAGTGCCGACCCTTGACCCGGTCAGATATCCTCCTCGGGAAGAGCGTCGGGATGATGAGCGGCCGCGGATGATGACCCTCGAAGTTTGCGCCCACAGAGGATCAAGCGATTCGGCCGATGAGGGATCGAATCAGCCGGTTCCGAAAAACCTTCACAGTAAATTCGCTTCGGCAGGATGAGCCGAATGAACAGGGGAAGCCTATATCTCGGCTGAGAGATGAGCCGAATGGCT
The DNA here is from genome assembly GCF_001540865.1 of Ananas comosus. NCBI lineage: Eukaryota > Viridiplantae > Streptophyta > Magnoliopsida > Poales > Bromeliaceae > Ananas > Ananas comosus. The sequence continues at coordinate 10,059,173 of NC_033629.1, read as the reverse complement.
AGAACAACACGAGATCTGATCGGCAGGAAGAGCCGAAATGACTTTCTATTGATCAGCGAGCGAAAAGAGTATAGGAACAAGGGAGTGATGCCTGTAGGGCAGACAGACTCCGAGTATGAGGACAGAGGAGTGATGCCCGTAGGGCAGACAGACTCCGAGTATGCTAAATTACAAGAACTACTCCTAAGGAAAGTGGTAAATGCGAGAATTAAAAGATGCAGGAAAATAAAGGTGGTCTTTTGTGCGCAGGGGCGAAGACCTTTTTTTCAGGGTATTGTATGCCTATTTATAGAATCGCCTTTGCGTCAGTTATTTCTCTTGCACGATCAGCCACTATCTCCTGATTTGTAGGACCACCTTCGGCCGATCGGAAACTCTCATAACTGATTGCGGTTGTTTCAATTTTTGAACGCATGCGGTTCATATTTCTAGCGCCTCTTATGTACTCCCGGCGCAGCGTTTCGAATGGAACATGGATGTGAACTCGGTGTGCCAGCTGTCCCAGCCGGATTGGCCCAACAGTTATATTTATATATATCTGTTTTATATTTTTATTTGTATTTATTGATGCCTCATGACCATATTTAGTTAATTCGGATTCGGCAAAAATTCGGTACGGATATAATATGTATAAAATTCGTTTTCTAATTTTTAAATTCGTTGAAAAATTGGGCTTAAAAAATGAATTCGATATAAAATATAAAATATAAGAAATAAAATATAAAATAATTTATATTTAAAAATAAAATTATAAGTTTTTTATTCATATTTTCAATAATTCGGCAATAATTCGCGAATAATTCATGAATTATTCGCGAATAATTCGGTTGGCCCAAAAATTCGCGAATAATTCTCTTTCTTTCGAAAAAATTTGTAAACGTACCGTTTAATTCGGATTTTCAATAATTCGCGAATAATTTGCGAATTTACTAACTAGGCTCATGACAAGTTAAAAATTTTTAAAATTTTAACTTTCTCAATCTTTTATCTTCTATAGCATTAGCTCGTCACAATGAGCGAGTAACTTTAGTAGTTATTCTATATATTAGTAAAGAAAAACGTGCACCAATTATTTGAAGCACCTTAATTAATTACACATAATCTCCTAAAAAAAAAAACAAATACAAACACATCAAACCAATCGCAAGAATCAACGAAAAAAAAAAAACAAAAAAAAGCACATGCCACTACGTACGTATCACCGTTTGGTTCAGAAATAAAAGAGAAGTTAAGAGGTTATCTCCTCTTTCATCCCCAAACGGTATCATTTGTCCACCCCTAACGGGTTATCCTGGGATAACCCGTTACGGGTGGGTTTAACAAACCCCACTCCCTTAGAATTAGGGTGGGATTAAGTTAAGTTAATCCCACCCCAATTAATTTTTAAATATAAATTTAAAATTTTATTTTAAGTTTTANCGCAAAATTGATCTAATCCTCGCTTATACCTTAATTTATACCTATCCTTGGAATAGTCACCTTTTGCTTATCCCCGAACCAAACGATACTTAAGGAATTCATTGAGGGTGATAGTTGTAAATATAGATTTTGTTGGAGTTACACGCAAAAGAACCATAGTTCTCAGGTTTATCCCTGTAGCGAGAATATGCAGATGTTTAAGAAAGGTTTAGATACCGTTTGATATAGGTATAAAGGGGGGGATAAGGGGGTTATCCCCTCCTTCATACCCAAACACCACCCATTGCTGTGGGTGGGAACAGCTTGTTCCCACCCATAGCATGGAATAGTGGTGGGAACAAGCGGTTCCCATCCCTAAATTTTTTTAAAAAAATCAAAAATTAAAAAAAAATTAAATTTAAAATTTTATAATTAAATTAAATTAAATAAAAAATCTCAATATTAAACTTTATAATTTTAAATTTTAATTTTTTAAATTTTAATTTTATATTTTTAAATTTAAATTTGATTTAAATTTTGAATTTTGAATTTTAAATTTTAATTTTGAATTTTGAAATTTAAATTTTTTAATTTGAAATTTGAAATTTAAAATTTGCTATTTTAAATTTCAATTTTGGATTTTAAAATTTAAAAGTTAAAATTTAAATTAAAAAATATAAATAAAAAATTAAAAAACTTAAATTCAAATATAGAAAGTAGGGCAAAATTATTATTTCCTATTTATAACAACCCATCCTCCTACTCCAACCAAATACTATTTTACTTATGTCTGAACTAAACCCGATTCTCAACTAAGCACAAAATTATTCTAACCTTATTTTAATCTTGAACTTAATCCTATTTCTAGAATAATTAGTTCTTACTTAATCCCGAACCAAACGGAGAACCCACGCACGCACGCACGGATGGAGATTAAAAAAAATAAAAAAAAATAAAAAAAAGAAGAAAGAAGAACCAGCACGAATTTTAAAGCCAGAAAATTAGCTTAATTAGCACTTGAACCCGGAGGGAACGCCCCTGCCGCAGCGGCAGAGGATGAGTTCGAGGTCGGCGCGGGGGTTGCGGATGATGCCGAGGACGTTCCCCTTGGTCGCCGTGCAGAGGCAGACTGCCGCCTCTTGGTCGACCAGCCCCGCCAGCAGCGAGCAGCACGGCACACTCAGCGGGGCGCCCACGGTGGCATTCACCAGCCCTAGCACGTTCGCGCACACGCCGAGCTTGAGCGCGTCGCGCGGGCACCTGCCGACGCCGCCCCCTCCCTCTCCCGAGGGGCTGGGGGTAACTGGCTCTGGGGAACTCGGGGGCGGCGGCGGCGTCGGGTAGGGGAGGGGACGGACACCTGCAGGGCGAAGAAGAGGACGTTGAGGGCGAGAAAAAGCGCGGCGGAAGCCATGGCTATTTTAGTGATGAAAGTGAACGAGGTGTTAATTAATTGGTGTTGATCTTATTAAGAAGTGTTTGTGATGGTTGTGAATGTTAGAGAGGTTGTGCGGTACGTGAAGTATTTATAGCCAAAATGGAGGAGGGAAATGCATGTTGGTGAGCAAGTAGTGGCGATGTTGTAATTGAGGTGAGCATGTGAAACGCGTGCGATTAATTTAGGTGTTTTTAGCTGGCAAAATGAGCTACTTGAAATGAGTTTACATGTACTTATATTCGTGCGGGGGCAGGACTTTAGGCTTTTGTGCGGGTTTTTTGGTATTTGCATTTTTTTTTTCTTTTTTTTTTTTGTCTCTTGGGAAAAAGAATTTATATAGTACCACAAGAAATGGTAGATATTATATTTATAGAGACAGAATATATAACATGCGCAAAGGAATATTATTTATTCAACTAGACTAGAAGAAGCGCGAGGAAATCACTTAGTCTTATTAATTGACGAGAGAAATTAAAAAGTCGTCTCTGTTGGGAACATGATGGATCATCCGTCATGCGCTATCAATAAAGATGCACGAAAAAATAAAAAAAATCGACCGAACGAACGGTAAAAAAAATAAATGCAGAAAGAAGAAACCAAGATTTACGTAGTTCGGCAATTGCCTACGTCCACGGGGAGAGTGAGAGATATGTATTCTACTATATGAAAAAACAGAAGTACAAGCTTATACCTTATATCTTCTCCGGATAAAAATCAAGAACCTTAACGTGAATCCCACCTTTCTCTTGTTCCAACGAAAACTCTAAAAAAATACCGAAAAAACTTTTCGTAAAACTGAGAAGACCAAATTAGAGAAGTGTAGAAACTCTAACCAAATTCCTTTATGCGGTTGCTTCGAAGAATCCGAATTGCTCAGACAATTGGTCGAGAACCGCCGCTCCGCCGCCGACCTCAATCCGTCGCATGCGAGCAACCTCCCTTCTCTTGCTACCGTACGGACGGGCACCTTAATTAATTAGCTAGGCACCGAATGCTACTTAATTTGGCCTCCACACCTGCACCCACGAAGCCGTACATGCCTCAATAACCGGCCACCTTTATAATTAGTTTCTCTAATTAATTTTGGCAGCCCCTCACCATACACCGTACGATCGTACATGTATATATATATATATATATATAATTGAGCTTCTATGCTTTTAAAAGTACCAAGTCATTGGTACTTGTAAGTTTTCGGTCCTTGAATTAAGGAATGTGCGGTTAAGATGATGTGGACCCCTTAGGGTTGAGTCGGTGGTTGGTTGAATAGTATAATCTAACAGATAAAAATGATTAAAGACGTAGATCTAATAATAAAAAATTTACAAGTACTAAGTGCTTTGTACTTTTACAAGTACCGTAGCCGAACTCTATATATATATATATATATATATATATACCATAGTTAGTTAATTCGCGAATTATTTACGAATTTTAGAAATGCCGAATTAAACACCCGTTTTCGAATTTTTGCCAAAAATTCGGAATAATTCGCGGTTTTTTGAGCAAAAATAATTATTCGGGAATAAACGGGATTCGTGAATAATTCGGCCCAAAAAAACGGCCCTCTTGCTTGCGACTGTGAGCAGACTTGTGGGCCTCGCGGTAGCCCAAAACAGGAAAAAGGACCTGTCGCCCAAAGAAAGGATTTCTGAAAACCATCGCCCCGTCCCACGAGCGACGACTCCCACGCTCCCCCCACCCCTCCCAAAAAAAGGGTTTGCCCTAACTTCTCACTCCTGCGGGCGTGCGGCCTGCCATCGACCCTGCGGCGGTCTCCCTCTTCCCTTCCGGCCGCTCGCGAACGCAATCGGAAGCCCTCCTCTTCAGAAATCGAAGATCGAGTTCTTCACTCTTCAGAAATCGAAACCTCCTCTGTGCCTCTTCCTCTTCCGCTTCCGCTCCCGCTCCTCTCTCCCGCTTCCGCTTCGCTATCCAACGATAGATCAGTAACCGGGTGGTTCTTTACAAACCCAGTAGGTACGATTTGAGTTTTTTTCATTCTTCAAAGAAAAAGTTGGAAGGTTATTTAGGTGACACTATAGAATACTCAAGCTTTTAGTCATCTGATGGATTGTTTTATACACAAGTGGCTGAGTGCTTAATTGAATGTGTCCATTCTCTGTTATGCACAAAGAAGACCCAAACATAGTGCTAAATAATTAATCTTACTTAACTTTGGGACCAGAAACTCTTGTATTATACCTAATCAATTTCATGATCTTTGTCGACACTTGCAAAAGGAAAATTCTGTTGTGGTCTTTCATGGACCATTGACTCACTGGGGTTTCTACTTAATTTTTAAAGCATAACTTTGGGACCAGGTACTAATTGAGTTTTCATTCTTCAAAGCAAAAGTTAGAAGCTTTTACATTTAAATATGAACTATCTTGATCTCTTATTTGCTTAATTATTTTTTTATTTTGAGGCATAATATAGTTTACTATTTTTTTTTACTTAATTAGTTTAATTTTGTAGCTTTTTATTCTTATATTTTTTAAAAAATATGAGTATTTATGCTAATAGCATAAATCTTGAGAGGAGAAAAATTTAATTTAATAGCCGAATTTTTGATCCCGAATTTTTAATTGGTGAACGTATAATATCCGTATAAATCACGTATCCGAATAATTGCCGAATCCGTTTTTTAGCCGTATTTTTCAACGAATTTAAAAATTAAAAGACGAATTATATCCGAATTATATCCGTATCGAATTTTTGCCGAATCCGAATTAACTAACTATGCCTCCAGCCACCAAGGTTGGTTTAGTTGCGATCGATCTCATCCGTTCATCTGCTCGCTCCCGACGTGCTTAATTAATTAATTGATATTTGAAGGGCAAATAAGAAAAGTATTTGCTATATGAAAGGTATATAAGAAAAGTTAGTTACGGTATAAGAGTATATTGGAATGGGCAAAATGGTAATTTTTCAGAGATAACGGCAATTGTTAATTCACTAACGGAATTTAACTCCAGGGGTATATTAGAAAGAACTTGGAACATAAGAAGAGTATTTTCAATATTAGCCTTCTAAGAGGGGTAAATAAGAAAACCGGAAACTTTTCAGAGGTTTATAGGCAGTTGCCCCTATTTTTTAATAGTCGATATAACAAAATTAAAATTTTATCACTTCGGTGGGGCCAAATTTTTTTTTTTATAGATCATACTCAACGGTACCAATCGTCGATTTAGAATCTCTATCTAAAACAAATGGATGGCAACAGAGCCCGTTTGCTACCGATAGCATTCCGGCTCAACTCTATATATATATATACCCACTTTTTTTCTCTCTCTCCTCACTTCGGTGGGGCTTTTTTTTCTCTCTCTCACACTGTCACACACCCTACAATATATATATATATATATATATATATATATATGTGCCCATCTTTTTTCTCTTTCTCACTCCCTCGCTCACCCTACACCTTTTCTTTTTTTATTTTTTTTCTCTCAACACCTTTTTTTTTTATTTTTGCCTACGCCAAATGTAAATTTTATCGTATGGACCAACCCTATTTTTTAATAATCACTATAACAAAATCCCTCCTCACTCCGGTGGGGCCCGTCTTTTTTTTTTTTTCTCTCTCACCCTTTTTCACACCCTCTCCCTCNTTAGAAGCTTTTACATTTAAATATGAACTATCTTGATCTCTTATTTGCTTAATTATTTTTTTATTTTGAGGCATAATATTGTTTACTATTTTTTTTTTACTTAATTAGTTTAATTTTGTAGCTTTTTATTCTTATATTTTTAAAAAATATGATCTTAGCATAGCATAAATTTTGAGAAGAAAAAATTTTAATTTAATAGCCGAATTTTTTATCCCGAATTTTTAATGGGTGAACGTATAATATCCGTATAAATCACGTATTCGAATAATTGGCGAATTCGTTTTTTAGCTTTTTTTTCAACGAATTTAAAAATTAGAAGACGAATTTTATCCGAATTATATCCGTACCGAATTTTTGCCGAATCCGAATTAACTAACTATGATATATACACGCATTAGCTCAATCTTACTCTAATTTAATGTAATCATTGAATATAGAGTCTTGTATGGAAACCAATCCTAGTCCACCTAGAATTCCAACTTAAATTAGGATCCACCAAAATAAATCCTCGTGAGATCCTTTCTTTTATTCCATAGATCCAGTGCATGAATCAAACCAATAAAAAAAAAAGGCATATCTTTAACAGTCTCTCCAGCAGTTATACTATACAAGATGTCATATATTAAAGACCAATCAGTTCTACAACACTAATTTTATATGTAAATAATATTTTAAAATTAACTTTTTCTTATAGGGCTTTTTTTGCAAATAGCCTCCTCATAAATTTTATTTGCAAAAATAGCCCCGTCTAAAAATTATTTGCAAGAATGGTCTTGCCCCTGCCACATCAGCGCCACGCGGGCAGGGCGGGCCCAGATGTTTAAGTTGAACACGGTAAACCATTCACCGTGTTCAATACAAAATTTTTGTATTGGACACGGTGAATGGTTCACTGTGTCCAATACAAATACCCCAACAATGAGTAAGTTGGAGGTATTTGTATTAGACACGGTGAACCATTCACCGTGTCCAATTATTTGTATTGGACACGGTGAATGATTCACCGTGTCCAATACAAATATTTCGATCTTAACTATTTTGCATTGGACACGGTGAATCATTTACCGTGTCCACTACAAAAACTTTGTATTGAACACGGTGAATGGTTCACCGTATTCAACTTAACCATCTGACCCAGCCCCGCCCGCGTGGCGCTGACGTGACGCTTGCGTGGCGGGGGCAGGACCATTTTTGCAAATAAATTTTTGACAGGGCCAATTTAAAAAAAAAAATTATAAGGGTGCTATTTGCAAAAAAAGCCCCTTCTTATATTTGTGTGTTGCCATGAGCACATTTGATTTGACAATTGATACGGTTAATGGGCTTAAATTGTATAAAAGCCGGACGGACCGGACGTCCGCATCAGTTCCGGCCTAACATATATCAAGACCTGTAGCAATGCGCTCTCAATCTAGCTCGTAATGGGCCTACGTCGATCTCCTACGTGCGTGTATAAACAAACCGAATACGACGAGTACGACAATAGTAAACAAAACTCAATGCTGGTTCGATTATAAGCGACCTAAGCTCAAGTCATCTGGTTTATTACTCATGAATGACTCGATCGACTCGCCTAAGAGTTTGCTTCAGAAATGAGATTATCACGGTTCTTATTTGTATAAATTTTGCGATCATATATAAGTGGTTAAAACTATCTACACCTTGTCCAAATGAACAGTAACAAATTGAGGGCTTGATTGATTTTTTTTTAAAATCAAATTTTCAGTTGTTTAAACAGAAATTTTACATGTTTGGATGTAACCATAAATAGATTTTTTATACATTTATCAATTATTGAATAACTTACAATCAACACACCTATTGTCTCGTAAAGCTTAATGGAATTGGTTAGATAGATATATATTCGTTGTGCGGCTATTTTTAGTTTGACTTGTAAAACGCACCTTGTGAGACATTAAAATTTGAAACAAAGAGCCTACGATGGATTGTTTTTTCTTCAGACTCGCCTCAAATTTAAACCTAAAAGAATATTTTTGAAAGACATTTTCCTACGTTAACTGTATGGACTACATGTTATCGATAAGAATTTGTCAAAAAAAACGGCTAAATTACAGAAAAAATCTTTATAAATATTTTTTTTTAACTTTCTTATATTTTACCTCATTAACATTTAAATTATTGCATTCAGCTCCTTTCCGTTATGGTTCTATTATTAATTATTCTATTAATTTTTTATAATTTATATCGAAAGCGTCTTTCAAAATGATAAAAATATATATTTTTTTTTGCTTACAGAAAAAGTAAAGATAATTTGGTCATTTTGTCCTCTCCATTAATACTGTATCAATCTGAAAATATTTCTAAAATTTTAAGAAGTTGAAATATAGATTTTTGAAAGTCATGAATGAAAGGTAAAAAAGCAAGTATTTACAGAATTTTTTTTTTTTATAATTTAGCCAAAAAAAAAATATTTAAAAACATCCTCTAAATTCAACTACTACATTTTTCTCTCTTTTGTCCTGAAAAGTTGAGAGCCCAGCATTATTTTTATAAACACAAAAAGTGGAAGATTGACCATCCCAGTCACTTAGATCTTGATTTTTACTTTTTGAAAAGTCTTTATTATCGATTATTCAGTAAGATAATATATTTTACCTAGAAAATAATTTATTTTTATTTCAAAAATAAAAACTTGAAAAGTAAAGACGTTATACTATTTCAAATATTTGATAACTCCCAACGCCTAATCAAACTATAAAAATAAAAATCTTAAATAAATACAAATATTATTGAACAATTTATTCCAAAAAGACCGGTTGTCATTTTGCACAAAATTAGTAGAATATATTGAGTGGTTCAATGATGATGTGGTGCACTAGGTCCACCAATTCATAGCACCAGTTCAAGCCACGTGCAACTCACGTGCTCATTTCCTCAGAGAAAAGCGAAAGCGAGGGAGAGCCAGGGACTGCAGATAAAAGAAAGAACTCCGCGGACCAGCGATTAGAAAACGAAAACGATGATGGCGGCCGCCGCCGCCGCCGCCCCCGCCCCCGCCGCCCTAATCCGCGGTCGCTACGCCGCGCGTCTCCTCGTCCTCCACCGCCGCGCCCGGAACCCTAAAACCCCTCCCTGTAGATCCCCCGCCTCTCTCCACCCCCTCCCTCGCTCTCCTCCCTCTCCTCCTCCGCTCATCCCCAACGCCGCTTCTTCGAGGTGGAGGTGGAGGTGGAGGTGGAGGCTCTTCTGCAGCGGCACCCTCGCCGCCGACGCCGATGCGGCGCCGGCGGAGGGAGGGGAGGGCGTGCGCGAGTTCCGGAGGCGGCTGAGAATAGCGGACGTGAAGGGCGGGGCGAGCGAGGGGTTGGAGTGGTTGGGGAAGGAGCTCGCGATCAGGGGATGGGTCCGGACTTGTCGGGTGCAGAGTAGCGTCACGTTTATCGAGGTGAGGATGCGAAGTTTGCTCGGATTCGGAAGCGATTCTAATCGAAATGAGCGATTTTGGCTTCTTCATCGTACCGGCATTGCATCTTCTCTTTGTTGTTTTGTTTTATGTATTAGTTCATCTGAATGCTATGAATTCTTATGTGTTTGGTGTTTTATGTGTTCTTGTAGTTGAATTACTTAGGAAGGGGTAAATTTCATAATCTTGGATTTGCTTCGCGTTGGAAGATGCAGTTTTCGGCTTAGATAACTATTGTTTCGTCCTTAATTAGATATTACTCTATTGCAGGCATTTAAGCATTAAGGATTTCTCAATAGTGGCTTTCTTTGCCCCTTCAAGAGCCATAAATGGCCTCAATTTTGGCCCTTCAAACTGTTGCAGTAAACTAGAGAGTTGGTAAGATAACCAGCTTGGGAGTTGGGTCATACATGGGATTAAAAAAGAAAAATCTATTCACATTAATTTGATTAAAACTACAAAATTGTACATCATGTAGATGTGAAAATGTTATGTAATTAGGTTGTAATTTGGTTCCCACTGTTAATTGGATTGAACCATCAATTTCCTAGAAAATTATTATCCGAGTGATTTTTCCCATCATGAGCTTATGTAAAATTTAGTCATTATTTTTTGCTTCACTGTATGTTCTTCCTTTCTTGCTATCTTTTATGGTCAAATCATCAACATGGACTAGCATACTCACACACTTAATTTTTTTTATTAAGTTTGTTTTGCTTAAGCTCTTCATTTTTGAAAAACCTACTTCATCGCATGGAAAGATAGGTAATTGCGGGAAGCATCTCTTCATTAAATTTGTTGTAGCATGTGCTTAAGTAAAAAATTTGTTGTAGCATGTGCTTAAGTAAAAAATTTGTTGTAGCATGTAAATTTAAATGCGATTTTGTTGTTCTTTCGCTTCCCCGGCCAAAAATATATTATCAATTATTTGTTGTTTCATTAATTATTGAATTTTCTTCTACTTTACACTATTTAGGTAAATGATGGTTCTTGTCTCTCCAATATGCAATGTGTAATGACCCCTGATGCTGAAGGCCATGACCAGGTAGCAATCTTTCTTTTTCTTGTCGGCTAAATCTATCTTGTTCTATAATAACTAATAAGCTTAAACCTATTTTAAATTCTATAAACTGTGTTCATATCTAACATTGAATAATTTTTGTTATAGAGAAATTGAACTTTTGCCCAATTTACGGCGAATTAATTGATGGTTTAGCACTGTTATGATGAGAAAATTATGCATTTTAGTACTGGGAATTTCAATAGGTGGAATTAGGAACTGTCACAACTGGGGCATCTGTACTAGTAGAGGGAGTTGTGGTTAGCAGTCAAGGTGCTAAGCAGAAAGTGGAACTGAAGGTAGCAAGGCTTGTCATGGTAATTAACTGACCTCAACTCCTTGTTCTTTCCTTTTGAAATCATGTGTTGAGCTCTTTAACCAGTGGTCTATTTTATGATGATGTAATTTTTTTTAGAAAGTAATTAGTTCAGCATCTCTTCAGCTAGCTTAATTATGACGGCTGCCATTTTTGATAACTTAAAATGATAAATTACACAATTGTTCATTAGATTTATTGTGAACTTTTCATTTAGGTTTCGCTCAGGTTACCTGTCAGACAATTTAATTTCTCTAACAGAGGGATGACATGATTGCTGACTCAGCTACAATGTCATCGACAGGCTATGACATAGTAGTTGATTCAAAATCAGCAGTCATGTCATCTCCAAGAGATGACGTGGTAGCTAAATCGGCTATTCATCCTTTAGGGAGATTAGATGGGACTTAGATTGAGTGACCCAATTGAAATAGAAATTGAATTTCAATAGCTACATTGCAACAAACTGAATTCGGTGATCTAGGTTAAACTTCATGATAAGTTAAATGACCAATGATATAATTTACTCTATTGAAATAATAAAAATTCAGGAGAGCATGAGGTATTCATTTTACTATAATCTGGACTAAAATATAGCTGATCTTTGCACATTTCATAGATTTAGTGAGGCATCTATTGAACAAGCATCTTGACATGCACATTTCTGGGGTTTTTTCCACCCTTTTTGGCCATGGAAATCACATTTCTTTTATTCTTTCCTCTTTTCCTTGCAGATTGGGAAATGTGACCCGTTGACGTATCCTATACAAAAGAAAAGAGCAAGCAGAGAATTTTTGAGAAGCATAGCTCATCTTCGTCCTCGAACAAATACATTCGGCTCAGTATGGTCTCTTTCTTTCACCAATTTATTGTTGTGCTTTTCATTGCAGTAGTAACTATCAGTAGATTTGTTATCCATAAGTAACAAACGAATTATATGTGTGATATATATCCCTACTAAATTATTTTGTTTACAGGTATAGCCATGCAAAATCTGAATTTTCGTGTATGCACCTTAAAAACTTACTGTTGTACATATATACCCAATTACCCATATACTTGAGATTAACAGAGAAGGTTTGGATGACACCCAACATATATTAAAGGCCGTTTTGTAAGAAAATGTACTTTTGAGTGGATGTATGAACATTCAGATTTTAAAGTGCTATGTAGTGGAATAAATGATTTTTCTGGGATATATATAGCACCCTTTTGGTTTTCATATGACACCAATTATTACAAGCTTGTTTAATTGGTGTAATATCTCCATATATAAGTGATGATTTTGTACCATTTGGTGGTTGTTTTAGGTCACAAGAGTGAGGAATGCATTGGCTTATGCAACTCACAAATTTTTCCAAGAAAATGGATTTGTTTGGATCTCTAGCCCAATTATCACTGCTTCAGATTGTGAAGGAGCGGGAGAACAATTCTGTGTTACTACTTTGGTATGCATTTCACTGTTTTCATTACTTTGATCAAACTTTTAATCAAGGATTTTAGTACCATGGCACGGGGTCGTGTTGGAAACTTGCCGGCATGGTACAACACGTTGCGTGCCGGGGCGTGTCGATGTGTGCCGGCTAGAAAAAATTCATGTGTGCTGACACATAATAGCATAGAATATTTATTTTCTTTAACAACAAAATATTCTAACTGTTTCTTATGTATTTTTATCAAATCTTTTGAACTTTATTGAGAAAATTACTTATTAATTTAAAGAATAGAGGGTTTTGAGCTGTGCTGTCGGCATGGGGGCTGCATCGTGCCGATATCTTGTTGGCATGATATGACACAGTAGATACGGCCTGTGCCGATGGGCACTTAAATCCTTGCTTTTAATTGTGTGGACATGTTGTGGCTGTTGTGAACACTGTAAATTCGTGTATCCTGTATAAGTTAATGTTATATTTGATGATGAAAATTTCAGCTTTATCTCAAGATTCTTTAGCTTTGAGTGCAATGATGAAAGCTTCAGTATGAAATTAAATCCTGTGGGACAGTTTAACAAAGAAAGCAAATCACTATATTAAGGGTAGTGAAAAAAATTAATAAAGTGAAAATCTTACTTGAATGATATGCTTAACCATTTTTGTTCAGCCATTTTCGTGGCATCATAGTATGCTAGAAATAAAATAAGGAGTGTCATAGAGAAATTGTGGCAAGAGATAAGTGACACAGATGCTGATTGCGAATTTCCATTTGAGAGCAATGAGAGAAGAATTAGTATAATTTTGTTAGAGTGACTTCATGATCATTAACTATACAACGGATGTAAACAATTGTACAATGTTTTTTTTTTTTTTTTAACTTTCTTGTCACTGATTTTTGTATATATGATACTATACAGATGTCTGGTTGGCTTTTTCTTTTTCTTTCCTCCCTAATTTTGCATGTATGACAGATGTCAAACGCTCATGAAAGTAATGATTGCCCAATAAGTACCATTCCTACTACTAAGGATGGTAAAGTTGATTGGTCACAGGTGAGGGTTATCTAATATTATTATATGCCTCTTAGTATTCATGTTTTATCTGTTACTGTATGCCTATTAGTACTTATGTTTCTTTGTTTTCAAATTTTCTTCAACATTGATTTCTGATTTGAGATTCTGCTCTCTTTAAGATGACTAAATGGTGCTTGGCAGTTTTACAAAAAACAACTAACATCAAGCTGCACAAATTTTATGGTCAATTATGAATCTGATCCTTCCAAGTTTAATTCTGAATTAAACAATGACCTCAGATTTTCAATTTCTGACAATAGAGTACCTGAAGATTGCCTTACATATGAGTTAAGTCGGTACATCAATCTACTGATTGACAAAGAATGCCGCATGGGGCTCAGCATAATCATTACAGCTGCTGATGAGCCTGACGTGATTGATTTCTGAGGTTGGCGCTGTTAGAGAATTTTATGATGATGCCGTCATGCTTTTTTTTTCTTTCGTTATGTGGTAGACTAATGGAAGGACCAAATGCTCTACAGAACAATCTTCATAGGCGAAACTGTTAATCGTCTAAATGAATCAAAGTCAAACTTCAGGGACTCACTTCTTAATGAACCCTACAATTTGTCTTGTCGTGGATAATGTTATATAAATGACATGTTAGAATTCATGAACACTTACTTTTCAATATTAAATGTTCTGACATTCTGGATACAGAAGTGCTGGCTTGTTTTGGAGCTTTGCTTTCATTTTGCTGATTATGTGAGCATAACTTACACAACAAGAACCGTGACCTGTTATCTTTTTTTGATTCTAGGATTTCTTTGGGAAACCCGCATTCTTGACAGTGTCTGGCCAACTAAATGCTGAAACATACGCATCTTCTCTTTCTGATGTATGTTTTCTTTTCTCTATTAGGTGGCCATGCACACTTCCACAATTCATTTCCTTTAAAATTTGTTAATTTGCCTCCAGGTATACACATTTGGTCCTACATTCAGAGCAGAAAATTCTAACACCTCAAGACATCTAGCTGAATTTTGGGTAATTACAATTTACCATCCTTTCAGAGTTTTTCTCTTTGTTGAGGTAATATGCCATGTTCTTGAAGATTTTGAACATTGGGTCTTACTTTCTCTATCTTATGCAAAGATGATTGAACCTGAGCTTGCCTTCGCCGATCTGAATGATGACATGGCCTGTGCAACTGCCTATCTCCAGTATGTAGTAGGTTTTCTCTTCAGATCTATGAGCATTTGCTTGATGCATATGTCAAAATAATGGTTCTTTTACTATGTGTTAGGTTTTTACTTGTACCCTGCGAAATTCTTTATTCATATACATACATGCACTGTAAAATCGGAATTTTTATGTGTATCCCTTGTGCAATTTCTTATGTGAGTACTTTGTCCTAATCTGGATAATCATCAATTCATGGGCAGACATAGGTTTTGTAATTAAAAAAAAAACTATCTAAAAGGGTAAGATTTTGTTAGTGCAAGGGAATACATGCAAATAAATTGAGTTTTCAAGGGAGATACATGAAAATGCCAATTTTGGAGGGATATATGTAGGGATATGTATGTAAAGAGATAATTTTGCAAGGGTATGTGTGTAAATGACTTCTTTATATATCTTTTGTTTGGGTATGAAGAAGTCCCTTCATTATCATTTATTTTGTTCTTATTAGCTTTCCTATATTGATGTTTATCTTTTCCTGCAGGTAAAATTTGTTCTAGAAAACTGCAAAGAAGATATGGATTTCTTTAATACATGGATTGAGAAAGGAATAATAGACAGATTAAATGTATGTTCTCTAGTTAATTTCATTATGACTCTGCGCATAGTTCCTTTGTAATAGCTAATGTGGAGCAAAAAACTTGTTCAGCTATTTTATATTACATTCAATAATTTCTTTTCTATTGTTTGCAGAATGTGGCTGAGAAAAATTTTGTTCAGCTGACATATTCGGATGCAATTGAGCTACTTCTTAGAGCAAAAAGAAAATTTGACTTCCCAGTAATGTATTTCTATAAAGTTATCTTTGATTATCCTTTCCATTTGTATAAAGCAGAAATTCTTATTTATCATGACATGGCTTAAAATTATCTGCATAATCTCCCACATATTTCTATTGATATATTTGTTCTCGTCTTCCCCAAGATAGGCACATGTTTTTGATATGCTTGGAGAAAATATTAGATTTACATTTTTTTTCAGATTACTAGACAGACAACCCTTGGACTTTTTTGCTTTTGCAAACAGAACCTACACTTTTAATTGGAATAATCGAAAGGTTGATTGGAAGCAAAAAAAAAAAAAGGAAGGACAATCTTACACGAATGCTTCTAATTGATAGGTGAAGTGGGGATTGGATTTGCAAAGTGAGCATGAAAGATACATCACGGAGATTGCTTTTGGCGGGCGACCAGTAATTATCAGAGATTATCCAAAGGTATGTAGTATTCAAAAGGCTTGGTTTAGTCATCTCGATAAGATATTTGTAATCTATATCCTGGGTTTTATTTTGCTGCTAGGAAATTAAAGCTTTCTATATGAGGCAAAATGATGATGGGAAGACAGTCGCTGCTATGGATCTGTTGGTTCCTAGGGTAACTACAAACTATTGTTCCAGATATCACCTACGCACCTATTTTCAGATGTACATTTGTACATACATAAATTGTATACAATTACATAACCGTTTATAGATCCTAATGAATATACAAACACACCCCACGTACCTACCTACCTAGCTATTCATGTATATATATATATATATATATATATATATAGTCTATGTATGTATGTACTTAACTGTGTATATTTATGTATGTATGTATGTATGCATGCATGCATGTTTGTAGTTAGTCTCTTCTTTAGATTCTTAAGACTGATCTACGTATTTTGTGTATATGTAAGAAACTTTTGCTTACGGATTTCTGTTAAATGCTTTTCAGTTGAACTCAACATAATGATCAGAATCCTTTGCAGGTTGGTGAGCTTATTGGTGGAAGCCAAAGAGAAGAGCGTCTTGATTATCTGGAAGCTCGATTGGACGAGTTGAATCTCAACAAGGAAAACTACTGGTGGTACCTTGATCTTCGACGCTTTGGCTCAGGTTGGGATTCGTGCGCATCTTTATAGCTAAAATTTTGGCCCTTTTTTGGGCTATACTTTGCATTTATGTTCATGAAATATCTTGATTTGCAGTATGTTGTTTATGATATTTTACATCTTGATGTTTTCCAATGATCAAAGTGCCTATTTGGCCTTTCTTTTTGGCCTTTCTTTTGGAATAGCTTCTCTACTCTTATTAGAAGAGTAAAAAGGTGTTTTACAAACAAAAATTGCACCGCTTTTGCTGTGGCTTAAATCTAAAATGAGTTTATAGGTTCCAAAAGCAAAAGATTTAAGTCAAGGCTTCTGCTTCTACTTACTGTCGCTGTCAAAAAAGGATTCTAACTGAAATTGTAGTAAGTGCTTGCTAAAACTGTTCAACCGTGAGACCCAAATAGCAATAGTCCCATATGGGATAGTTATGGCTAGGCTTAGAGGTATATAAGCTTGATTAAGCTAGACATAATAATCGGGCTTAAATATTTTGGGCCGGTGATTTAGGCCCAACGAATTATTATTGCTAGTGGGCCGTATCGTTACATCAACTTAAATAGAGCCTCTCCCGAAGCTGCAGTCAGGCCAAACATTCCCTAATACTCAAAAATCTTATTGCTTGATTTGAGTTTATTTTCCTGATAACATATTAGTAGTCACTTATGTTCCTTTTTTTCGGCCTGTTTCAGTTCCTCATGCTGGTTTTGGCCTGGGATTCGAACGACTTGTACAGTTTGCAACCGGAATTGAGAATATAAGGGATGCAATTCCTTTCCCTCGGACTCCTGGTTCCGCGGAATTTTAATACCAAGAACCATTAAAAAGAAAAAAAAAAAAAAAAGTATTCTTTCCTGGTATAAGATCACTGAGATGTTTAAGTGGTAATATATTTACTGATTTATTCCTGTAAATCATGCTAAACAAACAGGTGTAAATCTTTTCAGCGGGACATATCGAAGTTGTCACAAGCAAACATTTAGGCCAAATTTTTGTCAAATGAAGCATGTCACCATTAATGATTTTGCAAAGCATCTTTAGTATTATTAGTGTACGTTTCTTTGAAGTTTTAGATACTTTCTTTTACTCGCGAGCGGGTTTATGCTTCTCTCAGCAGAGAAGTTCTTTCTCTCAATTAGTCCAACTTAGAGATTGTGGAAATTACTGTTAGCTAAATATATGCTAAGACCTAATATAGGCAAATAGATCTACGTTGATAAGTAATCTAATATTTTTTATAACGGGAGGAGCGTCACGTAAACGGAGCTCATCCTCTTTTTTGGGCAACAAAACAAAGTCGGAGACTGATTTAGTCGTATTTTAGTAATTTGAATTTATCTTGGTCTGATTTATCTCTTAATATCAGTTGGTTAGGCATTAAATATAAGTGCAAATTTTGTTATATAATCACTATTTGATTGCATGTTAAAGTTTCAAACTTTTAGAACTATTGCAATCAAGTCCGAAAATCAAGTTAGTTCACTAAATATTGATGTACTACTAACATAAAAGTGATGTAGTAGTGCTGTGATTGATGATACGTTAACAATTAAAACTATTATGTTACTTTTACAGCAACAATACGCTAAGATTTTGTTGACTAAATTACATTATGAAACTTGATTGTAATAGTTCTAAAAGTTCGATTCAGAAATTATAATAAATTAAAATTGAGCACTAAAGCTTTATCCAACTCATAGTTTGAATACCAAATGCGCAATTTTGCCCTATATTTAATTATTTTTGTCCTTGTGCCTTAGATTCAAACAGTAATTAGAAAAGATTTACAGATAATAGAGATCTCACCAAACCAAACTAACCCTACAATTATGTTATGCATGGAACTACAATCTACCAGCTTTTTTTTTTTAAAAAAAATATAAGTAAAAAATATAAAAAAATAAAAGATTTTTTTTTAACTAACCCCTAGAAAAGTTATAGTTCAAAATTTTAATTGGCAAACTAACCTACTTGTCCGACTCGGTGCCATGCATGGTGCAAAGAGAAGTGAATAATAAAATTTAAAAGCCGTGAATTATTCATAATCTTTAATAAATTTCTGATCGTCACTAGCGTTTGTTGGATTTTTTATATAGGTTGTTAGAATTCTTATGGAACTATTAGGATTGTACGTGGATTATTGAAATTTTTATTTGATTGTTATGATTTTATTGCGGTTGTTAGAATTTTGTGAGTTCTTTAGAATTGTACGTAGTTTTTAAAATTTGTGTGTAGTTAACACCGCTTTCTTTCTGAAGAGAAAATTGTTAAATAATTTATCACTTTTTAAGCTTTTTTAAATAGTAAATCATACACTTTATTTTATTTTGTTCCACTTGAGTCTCTGGTGCTGAGTTGGACAAAATATAATTATTTGGCCAAATAAATTTTTAGAAAAATAATTGAGCTAAATACAAATTTTTTATGGAATATTATGTAAAAAATTCCATAGATAAAACATAAAAAATAAAATTAAAAAAAAATAATACTAGAAAGCGGTGCACATCTACAGAGCACACTTGTAAAAAAATTTTAAAATAACAAAAGTAAAAATATAGATTTAATAAAAATTATATTATAACTTGTTAGCCTTTTTAAAAAAGATTAGTTAATTATATTCAGAGAGAGAGAGAAAAGTATTTCAATTTTGAGATATTAAGAAAATGTCGTACAGTTTTTGTATTCCTTTAAATCACATATAGCACAGAAAAAAATAAATATAATTAATTTTAAAGTAACATAGGCACCAATATTTTTTTAAAAAAATCTTATTGTATACAATTAATTTTATAATAATATATGCAACGTGTATGAGCACTGCTTTCTAGTATTAGTTTTTTTAAAATTTCTTTTTTTGATATTTTATTTCTTATCTTTTATTTTTTAAAACTGTTTTTCTTATATTATAAAAAAATAATTTCTAATATATCCTTCAAAATTTTAAACATGTCATATTTATTCTTGGTGAGCCAAAATATCTTTATTGATTTTAAAAAAATCTTTCAAATATATATATATATATATATATATAAATTTTTTAGGATTTATTATTGATATTCGATTTTAGTTAGAAGAATATTTTGATAATTTCATAATAAATTTGAAAACTTTGAATAACAAAAAGAGTTAATAAGCAAAAAAATTTCTATTACAAGAGTCTTGCTTATGGTGCTTTTAATAGCAGCGAGTACTCGATGTTACCAATTTTTCTGATTAATTTTACCTCTTCGATTATACTATTTCATCATCACCTACTAAATTTTAGGGGGATTATTATTATTTCAATCCTACAAATTTTGATTTAAAGATGAAAATCCTACAAAATCAATGACTTGTGCTATTAGAAGCATTTTTGTTTAATTCCGTACTATATAAGGATATCATCGGCCGGATTCAGAGTGGATTTTTAAAAATTCGAACCCGAATTCGACTCCAAACCTGAAATCTAAATCCGAATTCGACAAAAACTTCGAAACCTGAACCCGGACCCAAATCCGAAACAATTATTTCTCTTTTTAATATTTCAAAATATGTTATATTAAATCTAAATTTTAAAATACAAATTTAAATATAACATCAAATATTTATATAAATATTATATATAATAAAAAACAAATTTGGGTTCGATTAAGGTTCGGATTCGGGTTGGGTTCGCTCAAAATTCGTATCCATCGAATTTTTATTTTCAATATCCATATCCGTGCATTGGCATCGAGTAAATTCATTCCGGTAAAATTTCGAGTATCCATAACCATCGACCTCCCTATTACTATTATCAAAAAACCAAAGTGGCTCCTTTGATAGAAATTGTAATTGAAGCTCTCACTCTCACCGAACCAAACTACCCCTATAATGTCCACCTTACGCTGCCTCGTTTCCACCGCCGCCACCGTTCCCCTCACTCCGCCGTCGGCCGGCGCCGGCGCCCGCCGCGGCGGAGCAGCGCTCCCGCTTTCCCGCGACGCCGCCGCCGGAGCCCGAGATCCCATCTCTTCCGTCCGAAAACCCTGCCCCCTCCGCCGCCGCGGTGCCGCCGCCGCCGTCGCCGCCGCATCGTCGGAGAGCGCACACCATCCTCCCCATTCCGACGTCGGCGTAAGGTTGTATCTCTCGCCCCTTCTTGCTTACCTGCTCTCCTTGGATAGCATTACGCTGAAATCAAATCTCAAGAGATGCTCGATTGATTCCGGTTCAGAAGAATTTAACATTTCTCCTTAACTTATTGTCCGTTTGAAGATGATGATGATGATAATAATAATAGATGAACAATCATTCCAATGTGCTTACCCTTTCTCACTGTAATGCGGCCATGAACTGATTAAAATCCTTCGTATTATAATGTACCTGAAACTATGGACTATTTTGAGTTGGCTATCAAACCTTTCAATTGGCTTGATTTGATCCGGTTGATGACACTTAGACTTCAACATTTGAATGCATCGTTTATCTTTGCAGGTTTAGCTCGCGCAATTCTGTTTGTTTAAATTTTGGCGTCAAAGTACTGTTGACTGATCCAAATCTAACAAATTGAAAGATTGGGTAGTAAAATCAAAATTTTAGAAGGTTGAGTAGGCGATTCGAAAGAGCCATAGTAAAAGTAAGTTTTGTGTGTTTTAACCCATTGTATATTGTGAAACATTCATTTGTCTCTGAAAGCTTAAGCTACTGGATTATGGTGTTCTTATGTTTTATGCTATACCCTTCCTCTTGACATTTTAATGGTTTTGAGTATATCAGCATATATCAGCTACCCGGCATTCCAGGGAACCCGTGGAAATAATCCTTTCTATAGAAAGAATGCTAATATGACTCTTTTTATGATTCCCTATTCATATTGATTGGGGAAAAACAAAACATTACAAAGAGAAGCGTCATAAAGATGCTACAAGGACCTCAACTGTCAAAAACAAACATACCCCTCATGTCCACCAAAAAAAAAAAGTTGACTAGCCCATGCATTCTCAACAAATCCTAAGGCAATATAACAGAAGTTCCTGCAACAAAAAAAAAAAGAAGTGAGTAGACTATAAGATCACTACCCATCGAGGATCAATAGAAGTTCCTGCAGCAAAAGGGCAGCTAGTCAGCCTATCGTTCGAGGTCAAGACCTCCTGCCATCACCATCGCCTCCGTAAGGATGTCAGGTGGGATGGTAATACTGCACTCTTGACTAATACGGTGAAGTGTCTCGAGAGAGAGAGAGGGCCTAAGGTAATGGGAGTAGCGGGGGCATCTAAGGTCACCGATGTAGTTTCCTTGTTGAAATTGGAGAATGGGGGCCTCAGAGGAGAGGGTAGGATTATCGGGTGCAGCCGGGTGATGGAACAGCCCAGGAGAAAAAGGAGCATGGTCGAAGGAGTTATTTCATTATGCGATCATTTGGGCTCTCTCTCCAAGGAATTGTTGCAGTTGTCAATATCATTTTCACCACTACAAATTCATGAATTATATGGAAAATGCTTTGTCAGCTTAGAACCATCATTTTAACATATGCCGATTAAAGGTCTTGGCCAAATTTGTCCCTAGCTATACCTAATTACATATAGTAGTGTGGTATTATGTGTGGCTAATGAAGTCATTTTTCTCATCAATGAATGACATGTTTATAATTTAGTTTATGGATGTTCTTTTTTTTTTCTTGTCTACTTTTATTTTTTTTTCTAAATTCAATATCATATGGGTCTTTTGTTCATTTTCGTTAATTAAAACCAAAATAGTATTATATATTTTTTTCGTGATCTATCTTTAGTTTGCGTTCCTTAATCAGTATGATTTTACTTCTTGTGTTGCTTTGTTTGTTGCACTTAATTAGTTTCAATTATTATGCATCCAACTGTATTTGCAATATTTTAAAGGCAAAAGATCCTTGAATTAATTAAAAAGGCATTCAGGATTACTAATGGGCAAAATGGAAATTCCATGAATTTTTAGGCGGTTTGTTAGCAATGTAGCCATTTTTAATACTTTCCCTGTATTAGAGGGGTAATTTTGATGTTGACAATTTTTCAAGGGGTGGTTTCTATGTATTTATGTAATGAAGAATTTGTCAAGGCGTATAATATGAATTATCCCTTAAGAAGATTATTTTTGGCCGATAGATATGATAATAGCAAATAAAACTCACTAATTTTGAGAAAACTAGAATTTCAGTCCCCTAGATTTCTAACATTTGAGGTAGCCAAAAGGATGTGGTAGCAAAGAATACAGATGAAGTTATTTCATAAATTGATGCCATTTTTTGGATTTATAGTAGCTCATGTTTATAATCAAGGGAGGGTTTTCTTTCCCCCCCTTTTTCTATTGTAAGTTATTAGTTGAATGCATTTGGTATTTTTTCTTGAATATGAAGAGCTCTAGTTTACTATTCTAATTATAATTTTTGAGATTATCACAATTTTTCAAAAACGGGGAGGACAGTCAGTCATTTGATCTTCTCATGTTTGTTGTAATTTCTAGCCTAGACCAACTTTTGTAATAATGATCGGAATGTAATCAAATATTTTTTGTTTGGCCTTGCGCCTAAAGCATCTTCGTACACCAAAAAGTAGTAGCTTTTAAAACCTAGGTATTTGACCAAAAAAAAGGAAAATTGGTGTGTCCAGAAGCTGGAAGGAGCTTTAGATGCCAAAAGTTGAAGCTCCTCTGATGCAACATTAAGCTATTGAGGAGATTTAAAAGGACAAAAAAAAAACTGTTACTGATCCATCAAACAGTAGCAGCCAAACAATACATATTTCTAGAGGCTCTAGCTGCCAGCCCAACAGGCTTTTGCCCTTTTTCACGGCATGTCTCTTCCTCTCTTATGCATCATGCTTATCATTCAGGGAGGATAAGTTCTTTGAAGTGGAGCTTAAAGTCCGAGACTATGAACTTGACCAGTATGGAGTTGTTAACAATGCAGTCTACGCTAGCTATTGTCAGCATGGTGAGGCTCCTCTTCAATAACTTATCACCAGAATGTCCCAACTGTAAAGGGTAAACTAGTACTCAATGTATATTGCTTCAAATGTAGGGAGCCATCACACATGTTATCATGTTTCTTTCCTGATGAATTGATTTCTATTGGTACCTCCGAATGTTGAATCGCCAAGTAATTAGATATTCTTTCACTAATTAAAGGTTTATATATTCAGCTGTAGCTGAAATGGGAATGAAACATGTCATTCAAGTTTAATTTCGTAAAAATTTACTTTGTTGTCCTGAAATTGCACATGACTTCTCTTTTTTTTTTTCTTTTACTGTTTTCTAAGATCAAGTAGATTTGGATGGCAATATGGAATGCTCTATATCTATTATTGTTGGCAGATTGACACGTTGAACCTAATCAGTGTTTCACGTGGCAGACTTAATCAGGTTCATCAAACCTCATCTGCCAATGGTTTTTTTTGCCCTATTGATTTTCTACCTTCCCTTAAATGAGTTGGACTGATTTGTCTCTTTTTCAGTTCTATTTTAGAGTTTCTTTTGTCAGTGAAATTGCAAACTCCCAAGATTGATCAATTAGAACACATGACTTCGTTCTTCTTTGTTGTTGTACTTACATCTGATTCTGCTCTCTTTTTACTTCTCTTTGATCCATTATAGTTAAATTAGTGCTTAGTTAAACCATCAAAAATATATAGAATAATATATTACCATCATACAAGCCATTTTCTGATAAGATAGAAGAAATTTATACTTTGGGTTATTCACATAAAATCAAGCTTTTCTTTCCCAGCTCCTGGTTGTTTAATTAGAAAAACGCATGCTGAAATATCTGGTAGTATATTTCAAATATAGTTTACTTGCCAGAAAAGACTAAGTAGAAAAAGCTATAATAGTTAAAAGTTCCTATTCTCTTACTGGATATATCTAGGACCTGCGATTTCTAAAATTTTCAGCCATTGACCATGAGATCAGTTTCTGCTCGGAATAACTTTCTTTTTGAAAATATCTCATTCAATACTCGTTGAAATTGATCAGGTCGTCATGAGTTACTTGAACATGTTGGACTCAACGCTGATGCGGTAGCTCGAAGCGGAGACTCATTGGCACTTTCAGAGTTGCACCTAAAATTTTATGCACCTTTGAGAGTATGTCTGTGCCTTCCAATTTGATCTCTGCTTGAAATGCTTGCAATTTTGAAAATTTTGAGACTATTCTTTGGAATTTTGGCTACATTAAGCTCACCGGAGGGTTTGTTGAAACTCCTTTAAACTCTTGCGACCATAAAACTCAAAGCAGCTACTTGTGTTGTGTATACGACCCATGAATTATTTAAGAGGTAGACGTACCGGAGCCACCTGAACTTCCGCCTATTTTTAGATAGTCATCTAAAGTTTCAAATTTTCATATTTCCAACCTAAACTTTCAAAATTTTGCAATTGACGGTCTAGGTTTATATCTGGACAATTTGAAGTGACTAACATTAGTCAAATGATCAAACAATAACAAAGGACACATACCGACCAGATAGAAGGGTCTTGTGTGTACATCAAAATCTAATCTTAAGAATAAAAATTGATTTTTATTAGTTAGTTTTTTTAGAAATTAAATGTGATAATTATGATCAATTTCACCACTATAGTGATTTTTGGTACGAAAAGAGTCATCTATGTCACCGGCATCCCTTGTTTATTGTTTGTTGAGCAATTGGCTAATGTTAATCAATATAATATCGATGAAATATGGATCTAGATTGCTAATTGCAAAATTTTGAAAGTTTGAGTGGTAAATGTAAAATTTTGCATGTGTAGTGGATATCTGAAATGGACCAAAGTTTTGAAGGTTTTGGTGCACTTAACTCATTATTTAAATTGGGACATCTTTTCTCTGACTGGAGCTTTCAAAGAAATGCTTTTTGAGAAGAACTTTTTGAACGAGCATTTATAGCTATTTTACGTGGTATCATACCAAAATCTTTTAGCTACAGTCAGAAGCAGAAGCTTCCAGGTAAGAACTGCTGCTTTCTGCCATTAAACAGTTTATTTGCTGGTAAGTTTGGCTTCAACTTTCTATAGTAGATAAGCTTCTAGAAGAAGCACTTTGTGTTAAATGATTTTCCTTCATTTGCCAGAGTGGTGATAGGTTCGTTGTGAAGGTGAGGGTTGCTGGCATCTCAGGGGTGCGTATATTTATC
Source organism: Ananas comosus (assembly GCF_001540865.1). NCBI lineage: Eukaryota > Viridiplantae > Streptophyta > Magnoliopsida > Poales > Bromeliaceae > Ananas > Ananas comosus. Next base: position 10,033,245 of record NC_033629.1, on the reverse strand, counting down.
GAGCACTTCATTTATAGGCTTCCGGATAAAGCGGTTTGTGCAGACTCATTTCCTTTCTGCTTTTCATAAATTTAACACTTATTTGTATCACTTTTTTTTTCCCCTTCCTTTTTTCAACTCTAATGCTATGTAATTAAATGTGTTGGCTGATGAATTCTCCATTCCTGTTATTGCTAGTTATCTTAGAAACTCGAACTTTTCAAAAATGAAGAAGCGGAAAAAAAAAATCATGATTTAAAAACCAGGTCGAACGGCAACCCACCCGGAAATATTACTGGGTCAAGGGTCACACCACCGGTTGAACCATTGACGTCAGTATGACATCATAAATATTTAATTATTTTTTAAAATTTTATTATGTCCAAAAATATGTATATATTACATCATAAAATACTAATTTCTAAACCAAATTAAGTGAAATTAAGTTTTCAAGTTTCACTTTTTATAAGACTAATCTTGCTAATAGAAATAAAATCAACTAAGTTGATTTTAAGCCATTGGATTTTAATATGACTTGATCAAAAAAAATCCGGCTGATTTGATTAAAATCGGACTGATTCACCAGCTCGATGGTTGAACAGTAAGTTCGATCGGTTCAAAGAGGTTTTTCTACAGATTCGGTTCGAAGGGTTGAACCGAACTGTTTTATAGACTCGGTCACAGTTGAACGGTCAAACCGGCTGGTTCAACCATCGGTAAAAAGTTGCTAACCAAATTTCAGTTATTTTTGGTTAACAAACCTAAGATTGCAAAAAATATATCGAATATGAAGAAATAAATAAAAAATTAAATTAAATAAAATAACTGGTGCCAGACATTGCTTTGTTATCTCACTCATTTTATTTGTTTTCAGCTTATTTTGGAAGCTACAGGCACAGTGGTTTGCCTCAACAAGAGTTATCGGCCCACTCGAATACCGTCAGAGTTTTCATCGAAACTATTGCAGTTTTTCTCATCTGAGGATTCATAGTGATATTTTTTCTGTTTCCAATTAAATGGATAAAGCTTGTAAAATTTTTGGAATTTCTATTTAGATAACTTCATGGATTGTTTTCAATTTTTTTCTCCAACTGTTGTTGAGGAGTTTTTATATTGGTTTGTAACCATGTTGTAATTCATAGAGCGGTTACTTTGAATGTTCAGAGACAAATAGCGATCAGGTTCAATAAATCTCTTTGTCAACGCGATAATCAACTCTATTAATGACATTATTCTTTTTCATTACCGCAGTCGTAGCGAAATTGTATTGCTTCGTTTGTGGCTCAAGTTTACTTTTAGGGGTTGTTTGTTTCATCGGTTTATACTATTTCGGAGATGTTTTAAATTTAAAGTTTGGAATGAGAAATTTGCTCTCGAAGACTATTAAAAACTTGTATATTCTTGGTACTGGACCCTTTATGACTCCTATCATATGTGTGGAAATGACAAAATCTTCTAGCTAATGGTATTATAATATTCTTGCTTGTTGGGAGTCTTGTGATAATTCCGCAACTTCGCTAACATCTCTTACACTTTTCCAACTTTTGAGTTGTATAATGACTCTTTGAATATTTTGAATAGAAATTATATAGGATTTTGGAGCACTACAAAGTGCAAAAGGAACAACCCTGTTAGGGTGTGCTTTGATTTGCAATTTGCCTCTTTAATGGTTTTGCATATTTTTTTACTTCGTCACTCTGTAATTTAGGATGCACTTACTATCCTTTAATTTTATCTTTGTATCACCACAGTATATTTTACCATCCTATAATGTATACTTCATCATTATGTGATTTGTAAAATGTATCACTTTATTATCCAGTATAACTCTGTTTATGAGTAGATCCTTGTACTAAAATAAATTTAAATATAATTTACAGCTAAACAAGCAGATTAAAGTAATATAAAGTCCATTTCAGGCAAACAAATAATGGAAAACTTTCAAATTTAGTTGAAAATTAACTTTTATAGTAAACTAATGCTGGGGTAAAGCCAGGATTTAAGCTCGGGGGGCTAAGAATATATAATACATTTATCTTAAAACAGACTATTATCAAATAAATTATAACAAAATTTCGATGTACAAAAAAACACAAAATTTTAAAAAAATTTGTTAGCTCAAGAGTCAAAATTGTGTTGGACGTCGATAATTTTTTTTTTTTTTTTTTCAATATGTATGATTATAGAGAACTTCTCAGCCTACAACTTTTCGATAATTTTATAGAAGGCCCGCAACATTTTGGTCCCCTAAGGACTAGAATTTATTATTTGCTATATCTAATTATTTTTTACCAGGGACTGATATGTAAATTTTCAAAATCTGAGGGAGAAATTATTTTAATTTTACTTTAATTTACCTTCATTTCTTTTTTTCTACCTAGATAATATCTAATATATCCTTCAAAACTTCAAAAATATTTAATATACCCCTGTTGGACAAAAATGTCCTTATTGATTTCTATTTTTTTTTTTTAAATATACCCCTAACACATTGGCTTTACTAATGACATTTGGGGTTTAGAAGGATATTTTGGGAATAGAGAGTTAAACTTAAAAATTTTGAATAGTAGTGAGGGTATATAAGCAAAAGTCCCTATATTTGTTTCAATATGATTAGTAAACTTTGTTAGGTTCTTAACTCCAAATTACCGTCAATCTTGATGAAATAAACTGCGTTAACTCCAACAAAATTCTGCTTACTTATATAGCAATGATCCAATAGCTAGCGTTTAGTCAGTCTTGACACCGATTTTTTTTAAATTTTTGTAAAAATTTGATTGAACATCTGGCCCAACATCAAGAAGCCAGATACTCTAAAAGAAGCCATGGGCATCATCTTGTGTGAGGTCGAGATAATCCTAAATGTGCAGAACGATATTGAGAATGATGAGATTAAGCTAAAACACAACGCGTGCATATACAGGAGAAGAGGTCTGGAATCAAATTGAAAAAAAAAGGATAAAAAAATTTGTGAATAAAAATAAAACTCTGAGCAATCAGATAGTAAAACTAAAATATCAAAAACCTAGATTTCTTTTTATGATACAAACCAACCCTAAGTTAACCCCTTTTATTTTTGTCTTTTCATATGAAGTCGGCGAGAGTAGTTACTCAGCTGCCGACTCCAACTAACAGAAGTCGTTAAATCCCACCGTTCCCTCACCGACTTCTTCAACTTGCTGAAGTCGTTAATGTTTTACATTTCGGCGCTGGCTCCATCAACTTTTGCGTAATGAACCACATTTCATCAACTTATATAAGCATGCATATAAACACTTCCTCATCCCCTTCTCTCTCTCTCTCTCTCTCTCATATTCAAGAAGAAGAAGAAGAAGAAGAGGAGGAGGAGGAGAATTTAAAGAACACAACATATATACATATATATATTTACAAACATGATGGAGTACTACTGCATCTCTTCTTGTAGAAGCAGCAACAAGAAGCAGCTCGACCGCCTCCTCCGCCGGTGCCCGACCACCACCACCGACGACGACAACGACGACGACGATGGCGACGCTCTCGCCGCTGCCGCCTCCGCCACGCCATCTCACGCAAGCGAGAAGAGCGAGAAGATCAGCTCGTCGACGGAGATGCTGATGCGAATGGCGGCGTCGGTGTCAGCAGCCGCGACCCCCTCCTCCCCCTTCTGTAGCCCTCTGGCGAGCTCCGCCGCAGCCTCCTCCTCCGCCGGCAGCGGCGACGACTCCTTCGCCACCCCCTACCAGGTTTTTTATTTTTATTATTATTTTTCGCTCTCTCTCCTAACCATGCAAGTTTTTTCTTTATTTTTTTAATATTTTATGCGTATTTCTTTAATTTTTAATGATTCATGCAATAATGAATCTTATTTAGGAGTGTTAAATATAAATATTAGAACATCACTGTTTACTAGTTTAAATTTTGGACAAAGGATTGTTTGTATAATTTAAAATAGATAAAAATATTGTACGTACATATTTATTATACGTACGCATTTACAGGATTATTTTGAATGGAGAAAAGTAAAAAAAAAAAATGATGCTTAATGAAGATACTCGTAAAAAACACATGAACATGACTTGGTTTCTTGTAATTTTTTTAATATTTTTTAATCAGTTATTAAAAAATAAAAAAAAGAATTTACTAAAACAAACTTGTGGATTCTTTCAATTTTAATCAGTCAGATTTTTTTTTAAAAAAAATGCAAAGATGCCCTGCAAATTAAAATATTTGCAAAATAAATGTTTAAATAAAAGAAGGACCACTTTTCAGAAAATTTTTTTAAAAAAACTTTTTTAATGATTAGATTGTGAAAATAAATAAAAATAAAAAATCTTTTTTGGGAAAGTACTTTGACTTATTTTTTCTGGGGAATTAAAAAAGTAATTGATGTTGCAGAGTTCGCGAATCATATCTTGAAATGCGCAGGGATCGCATGTATCACGAGAGAAAGAAGAAGAAGAAATTGAAGGAAGGAAAATGGCAGCTAATTATGGAAGCTTCAAGAAGCTTCTTCACCCTAAGAAGCTGCAAGGCGCTATAAATCCTTCTCTTATGCATAATAAAAGAAGAGGTGGATTAATACTTTTTTTTTCTAATTTTATTTGGCTCCATTTGATATATATATATATATGGCTTAATTCTCCTTTTATATTTATTTTTTTTCCGCCGTGTGTTATGTTCATACTCCTAGAAGCACCTATGTTCATACTCCTAGAAGCACCGATCTCTTGATATCACGCCATTTTTCGATAATTGTATTTCTGAATCACGCCATCTACGTCTCATTAGCATTCGAGAAATCAAATGTTATAATTTTGCGATATTCCAGTGATCGAGTGGCCTCATATATTTCTTATATAGCTACTGATGAAGCAGGAGGAGAGAGAGGGTTTAGCAACAAGTTGCATCCCATATCCATGTCTTCTCCCTTGTCATCAGGTATTAGAAATTGTACATATTCCATATACATTTTAAATAGTTTTCAACACCTCTCTATCTGTTTAGTTCTTCAGCCAAAGGAAAAAAAAAAGAAAAAGAGACAAGATGGTTTTTCACGAAAGGGATTTAGAAATAGCTCAGATAGTTAATTCTTTTTTTTTTTGAGAGATAAGTAGCACGCTACCCGTTTCGTCTATTTCATTTGAAAATAAACTTAGCTGAAAATGTGAATCAACTAGGATTCGAACTTGGGTCTCGGATACCAACCACCAAGCCCTTTGCCACTTGCTTTAGGGATGATCAGATAGTTAATTCTTGCTACGCCAATACAGCTGCAGCGTGTAACTGGGATTCGGAATCGGAAGGCACGTACTACACCGGTAGCAGCGGCGGCGGCGGCAGCAAATATGAGAACTTGGGCAGTGAAAGCTCGACTCGGTGGCGGCCGGGCGGGTCGCGGCGGTGCCGGTGCTTTTCGGCCCGGTCGATAAGGAGCAAGGTGGAAGCCAAGCTGCTTGCATGGAAGGAAGCGCGAATCTCAAAGCTAATGAACAAGTATGAAATCATAGTTCAAATAAGTTTCATACCCTTTCACCTTGGTCGTCTTCTTTTTTTTTTTTTTCTTACCCTGCTTTATGTATCTATACCTACCTCAAACCACACAGTTCTTCATCAACATGAAGTGAAATAATAAAATTGTAGGACACACACACACACACACATATATATATATATATATATATGCTGATACTGCTACTGATCCTGATCCAGAAAGTAAAATTTCCATTATAATTGCAGTAAAAAAACTGTAAAACAATTGTTTTTTAGAGGATAACTACTCAGAAAGTAAAATGTAACATCTTTGGAGTTTTGATTCATAGGATTCTTCACTGTTATGGTTTAGTAGAGGAATGAAGTGAAAGGGTGAAGAATACAGTACAAGCAGGAGTCCATGTACCATCCATAAAAGATAAAGAACAATCCAAATATCAGGGTTTGAAGTTGAATTCATACTGAAACAAACATTCATAGGAAAAATATTTTTCCAACTAAAAAACCACTTGTATCGGGCGCAATTTAATGCGGAAATTTTGGTGGAGTGTCCCTAAATTGCAAAATCTAAACTCCTCAGGCTGAGGAAGAAAGAGGCAGCTATCAATGAATGGGAGCAGCAGCAGATCACGAAAGCCAAGCAGGATATGAAAGAACTCGAGGTATTTGTGATAACAAATAGGTGAAAAATGTGCCAAATTTATCTGAACTATGAACCATTTTGATACATAACCTTTATATTCATCTGTTTCGAATCATTTAGAATCTTGTTGGCAGGAAATTTGGGTGATACAATCAATGTTTTGATCAAATCCACTAGAGCAAACAAATTGAATAACCAAACTATTCTTCTTTTCTTTTTCTTTTCTGTTTTTTTTTAACATCACTAGATGAAATTAGAGAAGAGACGAACGATGGCAATGGAGGAGATGCAATGGAGGATAATGATCGCGCACGAGAAGGCGACAAAGAAGAAGATGGAGGAACAGGCAACAGCAGCTATGAAGATATCCAATGCTGACCACACATTTGAGGATATCTCCAACAACAAAAAACTACCCTGGAGATTATTCTTCCTTTGTTCTTCTATGAATGTATAGATGAATAGATTCAAAATTGCGCAGAATATTACAAGGTTTCCGCTTTCATGGTAAACGTTTAAGCCCATTTTACAGTAGGAGCAGCCGAAAAATCAAAACTCTTTTCAAGCAAAAATATCTTTGATTCTTTTATCTTTATAGCAACACAGAACTCAAGATGGAGGAGCCATTTTTCAAGCAAAAATGGCTCAAGTGGATTAAAGAACTCCTACAGAACAATAGCTAAATAATAGAAATTCCAAATCAGGCACTATAAAATCCCGGGAAATTAGACGGACTCAGAAAGGTTCTACCGCAACAGAACAATTAGAACCAGTTCACGCACACGAGGGAATTACAAAAGTGCTATCTAGAACCACAAAACTTTTAATTTAAGTTCAGCACGAACCTCTAATCCTCCCCATTCTCATCTTCCTTGGCAAGCTTAATCATATCGTCAATCCTCAGAATCGTTATGGCTGCCTCGGTAGCAAACTGCACTCAAAACATAATAATATAATTTAACGTGGAAAGATAATGTTTCTATAATGCAACCGCATTATCTACAAGTATTGCATTATAGTTGTGACGGCAGGGGACAAACCAAACAAAAGAAAAAAAAGAGAGACCACCTGAATGATCTTCACTTTACTCATTGCCGGTTCAATAACTCCAGCTTCAAGATTGTTCCGGATTGTTCCCTTCAAAAGGTCGAGACCCATGCTGCAATATAGTAGAAACAGAGTAAATAAGATTGTCTCGTAAAATTAGCAGAAACCTTAACACTTTCCCAATCAAAATAGTGACAGTTTGCACATTTTTCTCATTTATACAGATGCTAACCTTGTAGATCGTATATCCCATGTGAACCGAATAATTATGTACTTTATACTAGAGTTTTAGATTAACAGCAAAGTTAGTCGTCAGGTCGTGAGGGTAGATATAGTGGAACATTTTTCTTAATTTTGCTTTATTCTCTGGGTTTGTCAAATGATATGTAAGAAAACGAAAGAAACAGAAAAAATGTGGTGTATTAAACACCATGTCAATATATAATATAATCAATCAATATATCAATATCAATAGAATATATCTAAAACAGGAGAATTTCAAGTTATTTGGATCAAATAACTATAGAATTTATCTCTATTTTAAAAAATAGATTTCGGCTATAAATATACAATTCCTGACTAAATTTCAGCTATGATTATATAAATACTAAAAATATGAATATAATTTCACATAGAAAAATGACAGCTTTCTTCAGCAATCAGGGTATGTTTCTCTTTTTCTTTTCTAATTCTCTTCCAAATAAATTATAAATTCTCCTGCGTTTTTCTATGCATATATTTTTTTTGGTTTTCTTTGATTATCTTTTTTACAATCATCATTTCTCAGCTACATACTATTTAAAATATTTGTTCTCACTTTTTTCTACTTTTCAATCATTATTGATTGGCAAGGAATAATTTATTTTCTTAGTTTTTTCAACTGTATATATATAAAATAATAAATTTATTATAAAAAGTGCCCATGCATTGCACAGGAACAAATGTAGTATCAGCAAAGATAATGATGGATAAATATAGCAATCTGAATGAATACATATCACTTATTAAATCATTAATACTTCCCAAATTTAAATTGCAATGAATTTTCCTGGACAATCAAAGCTCAAAAAATATGGAAGGCAAAACAGAAAGGATTTGCTAAAATCAGCTGAGACAGTTGGGTTTAGAATTCTTCTAACAATACCTTGAAAGGTGCTGTTTATCGGCCTTTGTTTGGGAAGCATGATGATAAGCCCGGAGCATCGCAACCAACTCAGTAGCATCTTTTGCAGCATTAACAGCAAGTACCTGAGACCAGTCCAGGCTTTAAATTAAAACACTGTTTAAAGAGCCAAAATTTCAACTTCACAAGAAATTATATTGCCAAATTCAAACCTTAGGTATTATTAGAAGAGCCTCAGCAAACTCCGCAATCGCCAACTGCTCTCTAGAACCCAAAGTTGTAGCCAAATACTCCAAGTACACAGAAAGTGCAGCCTCCACTGCTCCACCGCCAGCTACCACCTGCACCACATTATTAAGAGTGGTAGAAATAAAGTAGGGTTTGAATTTAGATATGTTTCCTTTTATTAATTTTTCGTGTTACTTTTCATTATTTTTCATTAAATTCTAGAAGGTTATAAGCACTTAGAATGGGCTTCATTTATTACTGGTATTGTTGGTTTGTTGAAAAAATCTTCCCTTCTTTCAAATAAAACGAAGTTACTATAGTATATTTATTTTCTGTTCTAAGGCAGAAACCACAAATTAACAGTTCAGAAAAAAGCGAAAATACCAAGATAAGAGGTTCACTGGCAGAACAACTTTTGATTGGGAAACAATATACCATCCTGCCTAACACTTTAGTTGTATATAAAAATCCCAACCTGGACTTGTGGGAGATAAACCCATAGCAAGTTAACCGCTGGGATCTACAATTCCATGGGTGATGGTAGAATAGTCCCATCGCCATGGCTAATCCTTTTTCTGAACTAATTGACATCCCTCACCAAACATGGGGATAACAAGAAGAACTAATCCTGAATAGGGATATATATCACTATCCAGGGGTTAGAAATCCCTCAGCCAAAAACTGCCCAAGTTTTTCCAATTTAAGGGATTCGAAGAAGAACAGAAACAAGAAACGTTACATGATGCCGAACAGACCTTATTTTGACCTTTTTCTCAGATCATAGAAAGAAAAGGTTTAGCTCAGCTAAAAATAAGCATGTACTAACAAAATAAGCATGTACTAACAAAATAAGAGTTACTTTGCATGGTATACCGTATTGGATTCGAGAGTTCGCTTAACAATACAAATTGCATCGTGTAAGGAGCGATCTATCTCATCAAGCATGTAGTCATTTGCACCTCTTAGTATCAAAGAAACCTGCAGTTGGAAATGTCAAAATTAAACAATAACGAGAATTAGGGTTTCAACAATTCTCACCAGAAGAGGAAACAGCTTTATTAACTAGCAAGAAACAAGAACCAACCGCGCTAGTGTTTTTTGTGCCCTTCACCAAAATCACATCATCATCAGCAATTTTTTCCTCCACAACTTCATCTGCATATCCGAGAAATGATGGGTCAAACGTTTCTTCACCTTCCATGTCAGCAAAAGTTGTCACCTGCAGAATGAATCAATGAGTTACCAAAGAAAAGAGAGCTATTACATAAATATACCCATGCAAAATCATCTATTTACTATCAAAACAAAAGAGAACTATCAAAAGGGTCTATTGGTCACTAGTTTCCTTTCAGTCACCCCCCCGCCCCCCAAAATAAAAAAAAAACAAAGAGGTTGAGCAATGAAAAATGGATTGTTAAATAGAAAGGAATGCACCCAATATCTATTCAACTCTGAGAAGGATTGAAGGAGTGAAAGTGGCTGCCGAAATGCATACCTCTTTGCTTCTTTACTGACTAACAATAATATGCAGTCAACATAAGTTATGAATACACAAAAGAAACAAGGAAAAAAGTAAATATCAACCAAAATTGAAATGGATAATGTTGTCTTAAAATATTAGAATAATCAAAGCCTAAAAGTTGGTTTGGGGACCTATCAAATTGTTGTCAGAAATTAGGGTTTAGGATTCAGGATTTATCTTCTGGTGATGGATATTAAACATACCACAGTTGCGCCAGAGGCCTTCGCAACATGACGCAAATCCTCCTTGCGGACACGCCTTACTGCGATTGCACCCGCCCCTACAAAGTACTGCAATCAAAATCAATACAAAGAGTTGGAGTAAGTTTCACCAAACTATCCATATATTCTAAATAAGTATCTTCGCAAAAGATGCAACAACTGAAGAAATCTGCAATAAAGTTGTATACTAAGTAAAAGGCCGCAAGTTAAAAGACAATAGCACATTTATAGTCAAAACCTCACAAGAGGTATGGCTATTGAGTAGAAATTATTGGAAGGGAGAAAGGCAGACCAAAGAAAGAAAAATAACTACAACATAAAACCGCGAATCTTATGGTTTTACTAATACTAGAATTTCCAAAAGAATTTCTTTTGACCTTAATCACTGGTAGTTCAAATTGCCAATTTTAAAAGTTTGGTCTTCCAAAGTTGAGAAAACATCCTATTTAGTACATCAATTTTTGCCTCTTCTTGTAAGCTGTAATAAGTCAATTAAAGACACTCCTTACAGTCAATCAGAATTAGGCCTTTGGGGGGAAGAAATTACCAGGTAGTTTAAGGTACTCGGTATTGTTTTAGGTGATAAGAATGACATATAAAATGGTCGACAAATGGCTCAACAAAAACTGCCTGCCCAATGAAGCTTTGATTGGAAACAGGTCTGTTACAGCCATTAGTGTCAGGTTCACAGGGGAAATTTACTGTTTGAGTATCACATAACTCCCACAATATACCAAATTTCTAGCAAAGCGTCAAACATAAGTACGAGAATGAGTGACAACATGTGAAAGCAGTTGAACTGGACGATCCACGGCAATGAAACACTAGGGGCTTTTAAACATATTCCTTCTGAAATCAACTATTTACAAATTTAACCACGTTAAGTCTGAGTTTGTTATATACCACTAGAAAGTTCAGTTTCTTACAACATACCCTTCCTTTGGTTAAGTTCCGGAGTTACCAAATTCATTTTCCTTTACTTTCTCTCTTGGCGCTTGCATGGTCAACAGGGGTAAATATAGAGTTTAGAAGGCATGCATTTATGTGACATAAGTAGCGGGGAATGATAAATGTCAATACACCAAAATACTGTAAACCAAGACATGCAACTTCAAATATAACAGGAAAAAAAACTGCAGAAAATGAATCCGACTAATAGTAACATGCCTTTAGCGCCATGTCATCAATTCCCTTGGTTGTTAATACAACGTTAGCTCCAGCTTTCAAAAGTTTCTCAATTCGCTCTTTTGTTATATCAGCTTCTCTGCAAGAAGGGAAAAGTTCTACTCACTTATAGGGGGCAGGAAGTTTAAAAGCAATGGAAAAGTTTTGTTGAAATATAGCAAAAGGTTAGACCCAAAAGTTCCAATGGCCGCATGTAGAATAACACTTGGTAAACACATCAGATAATTCGAAATATCTTCTATAGAAACGCTCTTTCACACAATGGATGTCAACAAAATTAAAACAATGAAAAAGAGAAAAGTGAAATAGATGTATTAGCCAAATTGCAATACCCAAAAGGTTGTTGCATCTACTGGCTTCTTGAAACAAAGCTTAAATTAGGTTCTAGTTAAAACGAAGTAGAGAGCTTTCGCTAGCAGTTCTAATTTGGATGAAGGAGACAACAAAGTTAAACTGCATATTAAAAATACCATGTTCCAAAGGCTGAAGATGACATTATAAACTAGAAAGTTGGCACAGATAATAATTAGAAAATGCAAGTTTCGATATTAAGCAAATAGAAAAGTAGATATTAATCATTCTGTAGTCATGTTGAGAAGAGGATCAATAAAGCAGCTCTTTGAAGATGAATAATTATCACAAGGAATTGAAATGCATAATGACTTACCGTTGACGGATCTTTTCAAGTTCCCTAGGATCAGTGACTAAGACTTGGACGCCCATTTGCATTTTCGTCTTCTGAAGATTAAAATCAAGACAAGCAATTCTTGCAGGAGAAACTCTAGTAGGCATTCCCTGAGCTGCACGGCCGGTGTTTAATGCATATCCGTTCAGCAAGTAGCTATCTTTAGCACTTTTTCCATGAGCTTTCAATATATTAATGCCCTATGCAAAAAAAAAGATTCAAGAGATTACAAACAGGCGAAGTGAAGATACAGTTTTGTCTAGGTAAAAGAATGTCATAACAATGAAACCAGCTATCGGGTTCCTCATTTGCCAATAGTTCCTTGGAAGAAAACCTATGATTTCCCACTTGTACAAGATACAAATGGAAAAAGAGAAGCATAAATGTCATGAAATTTCAAGATAGGCAGGGAATCGATAAAAATCCAATTAGCCTGGCGGAGCTTTTGCAACGACAGTGCACAGCAGAGCTGTATGAAGAAGCATTTGCAACTTTTTAATTAAAATCTTTCAAATAGTCTCTTCCTGCTATAGATGCAGAGGCTTCTAAATGGAACAACTTCTTTTCGGCCTCAAGCTCATTTCAACTGTCGGCCACAGCAAAAGCTCTAGAATTTAAGTTTGCTAAGAGCCTAGTTGCTACTCCTTAGAGCAGAAAGCTATTCCCAAAGGTAGGTCAAAAAGGCCCTCAGTTCATTTTAGGCCAGAAAATCCAAATTCCATAAAGAGGCAACTATTGCTGGTTAAAAGCTCCAAAATTTATCAACAAAAAATAAAGTGCATAACTACAAAAATACTTGTTTCAAGTTATGTGGAAGAATTTCTAAAATTATACCAGCAAAGCAAAGACTAAGAGGGGCGTTAAAAATCACCTCAACTTATATTTGTCAAATTACTGTGCCCATAAGAAGTTTTTAAGCTGTACCGTATTCATATCAACAAACAGATTCAGAACTTACAATAGATCATCGAAACTAACCTTGATGGGATATTTGACTTCCCCCTTTGCATTTGTAGTCTTCACACCTTGAACTGCATCTACAACCTAACATAACAGTCAAGTCATCTAATAGATCAAAATCATTTGGCACAATTTAAAGCAGCTGAAACAAAAAAAAAACATAAGAATATAAAGCTTCACAGAAATAACACTAGATGGAGTGAAATTTTCCCATGGAAATCCTGTTAGAGAATAATTCACATGTTATCATCCAAGTAATCCAATACATCATATACAGCTTAACTTAATACTCATTTTAATCATATAAGTTTAAAATCTTTGAACGTCAATTGACTATGTGAGACAAGCATCCAAATGATATCAAAGCTTACGTTCAGATGCAAACATAGGAATTCTTGAATTCTAAGCAAAGCCAATTTTGCAGCTTCAATGTGATATTGGACTTTAAACCTGAGGCAAGGATTGCGGTACCATGCCACTAGCATGGCACTGCAGCACTGGCATGTTGGCATGCATTGGCTCTGGCTTTTGTAATATTTTTTTAAGAAAAATTAGTTTTGTAGAGAGTTTAATATCTCTAACGGATATAAAAACATTTTATGTATCATATCTTACACAACTTAATAAGAATGAAGTCATAAACATCATAACAACTAGAAAATTCATTCTATATATATTATGAAAGTACATGCATGAAACCAAAACCAAAGTCATAATTGGATAAGAAATTATAGGAAAACACTACCATGTGAAAATCTTCTTCTTTCACTAAAAGTTGGTCTTATTATACAATGGAGCTTACTAATTGCTCCAAATGTTAGTAGATTTACAAGTTCTATATATTTTAAGTGTGAAAAAACTTTTGTAAAATTTTTAAATCAAAAAAACTCAAAAGGATCCCAAAAATGTAAAAAAAATAAAAAATCATCTGATTGATATGGTGTCGACACAACCCATGCCACATGCCAAAACAGTCTTAGCACGGTGGCACGGACGGCACGAGCAATCTTTGGTAGGACCTAAGCATATTCCACTCACGAGTTTGGACCAGAACCCAAACATAGAGTCATTTTACTCAATATGAAGCTTTTTTAGACCTTCGGGTCAAGTCTCCATTGTCAAACAGGAAGTCAACCTTTATTACATCAGTAGCTTGCATTCATGTAGAAATCCAGTCAACTCGGAGTTAAACTCAATTCGAACAAATAATAAGTCCTTCTGTGTAGAATTCGAAAAATTAGTCCGACTGATAAATCTTTAGAAAAACCAAATAATGGAAGAATAGACTACAATGAATACGAAGATCATAAAAGATTATCAAACAACTATCCTAGTTCCATAACCTTAAGAATTCACAGACCAGATCTTATTACCCTGATAAGGCCCAGTAAGCTACAGATGACATGGCTGGATTTCAACAGTCAAAAGATACAAGGAATATATGATTAGGGCCACACTACAAGCAATGAGTCTTACTAAGATCCTACTTGATCACAATAAACATATCATACTAAGAAGTACTTTTCTTATATCATTTCGATAAATATGAGTAACATTATTTATTTATTTCAAAAGGGAATATTCTTTAGGCTCCAAACTGCTGACAGAGAGAATCTTAAGAATTATAAGACAGAATAAATGTTAGCGATCTATTACTTTCTTTTAAGAGCCTGCTTTATGAGAACTTAATATTTCATCACCTGAGCATATAGTGGAACAGTAATTAGTTGAGTATATTGACCATTACCACCCCAGACAAGATATTTTCCCATGTAAAATACAACTACAAAAAGAAAAATGGTGACTATGTAAAGCAAGCATTTGCTCTTCACATTCTTGACTTCTTACTTCGTTTTGTGGATCTCCGGCTAACCCACGCACATTCTACGTTCCTCAAATAAAACAAGTTTTACATTTGTCTATTGATTAACCAAAAGATGCTTATGCCTTGTGTTTATGGCTGATGGCTGCTTTTGTCATCATCTATGTTAATATATGAATGGTGAGTTTTTTGGCCACGTGGCTGAGGGAGGGAACCTAAGGGGGGAGCGGGAGTGGAGCTGGGTTGGACCAGCTTTTTTTTTCTTTTTCTTTTCTACTGCTCACTAATTAGAACTAAAAAAATTAGATTTGTTTTCTAAAATTCAATCCAATTCTCCTCTCTTTTGTGATAAAAAATTAAAATATATAAAATTTTTACACATAATTTTTAAATAGTGTAGATTATTATATGTATTAAACATAAATTTTAATTTTATAATATTGATCGCTTAGATATAAATTGTATAATAAATAATAAAAAAGTGATTGATAGAGTTTAAGTTAAAATCTATTTTAATAAATTTAGTTGCGNCTGGAGCAACTAGAGAGAGAGAGATCCCTATTTCGCAACTTTGGGTCCACAACCCCACCACAAACTTATTTACATCAACAAGCCAAAAGTAATTCACTATATATAGATATACAATATAAATAGATATTAGGATATTAAGACACCTCATTGTACTTACCCGTAGCCTTTCTTTTTGCCTCCCCCCATTAATAGCGTCCGAGTGTGCGTGGTCGAGTCACTTATTATTTGAATTCAATAAGTAGCCGCTTCTCCTGAGAGGACAAAAGCCGCCATTGGACTTCGGGCGACAAAAGCTTCCAATTAGGGTTTCATTTCCAGAGAGAGCGAGAGGGGGGGAGGGGGAGAGAGAGGGGACAATGGACAGTGGTGAAGGGAACCCGCCGGCGGCGGTGGAGGAGGAGGAGGCGAGAGGAGAAGAGGTGTAGGAACGAAGAAGACTATAAATATGGCATTGAAGTATATTAACTAAATCTGTAAGCTAAACGACGAATTTAAATTTTAAAGTTAATGTATCATTTACTCATTCAAATTTAACATGTAGAAAGATTGGATAGTAAAAAACAAAATTTTGAAAGGTTGGATAGTTAATTCAAAATGGTTTATAGTTCTAAAAATTTCTACACGCTTTTACTTTGATTTTCATATCAAACTTCAATGCCATATTTATAGTTTGAAGAGCAATCTATTTTATATTTAAAATTTTTTTGGAATATCGAAAATATGATTGATTGACTTTTAATTTTAACAATTAGACATTCTAAAATTTATTAGATAGTTTAACATATCATATAGACCTTTGCCTTTGCCTGAAATAGAATTAAAATATAAAAAAGATAAATTACGCTTTTGGCTCCAAACTATAAGAATGTGACACTTTAGTCCTTGAATATTACCGCATTACATTTTCTTGCTCAAACTATGAGGCACGTGATGCTTAGTCCTCAACTTTAATTACTTGCAATTTCTGACTCTAACTATAAGGCATATGATATTTTAATCCTCAACATTTACTGCTATTATAAATAGAAATTTATTATTCTTATAGTTTTTCTCTTATTCTCTTTTATTCTTCTTATATTTTTATCTTATGCTTTTACTGTAGCTGCTGTTGTTTCTTCTGAAGTTATTTTATTTGTTTTTTTTTTAACTCTTTGACTTTTTATTATTATTTTTAGTTTTATTTATTATTATTTTTTTCTACGGAATCAACCCGCGGCAAAGTGCGGGTATCTTCACTAGTTTCTCATGAAAACAAAGATGATTGTCTTTGATTTTCAATTATTCTTCACTTCCAAGGAAATTGAATAAAAGTACTACGATATCAATCTGATCTGCATATGAACATGGTTTCATCACAGACGGGATTTGATATGCCATACTTATCTTGATACATTTGTTACTTGTTATGGTGTATCAAACCTGCACACCTATTGTCTTAAGAAAGTTCCCTGATACGAAGAATCTTTAAGGGCAGATAAATCTATCAAAAAAACACTGCACTACAAAGATCAAAACGAAGAGAAAGGCGATTTATTGCATAGCTTAGGAAGGCCTGGAAGCTCAAAAGCATGACAAGTTTTATAGCATTAGGTTTGTTTAAAGTGGTTCAACAGCAAGGTCAGGTGGAAATAATAATTAGAAAAATTTTATCCAGATTCCAGAGCCATGTTCAAGGGTTTAAAATTCAAAAGAACAACCAGACCTAGCCGCTGAAGTGGGTCAAAACACAACCAAACAGTTGAAGGCCTCTAACCATGGTTCTGAATATTAAGTACAGTACATACAAATCAGCTTTGACCCAAGTCGATTTGCGTGCCAACCAATCATTTGTAGCCTTAAATCTAACAAAACCAACAGAGAATATAATCACGATCCATGATTCAACAAAAAAAAACAAGATAACTAAAAAAGAAATCTAGCTACAACAGCAAGTTATCAGAAATTGCACTTTTTTATATAGACCACTAGAGCCATAGAACTCATAGGCTTGTGTATCCATCAAGAAAACCAAATACTGGCACAATTGAAAGTAGCCCTCTGAATGAGATGAAACAATCACATGAACCTTACCAAATTTGCAAAGAAATCACTGTCAGCAGCAATCAACTTTGATGACATACTTGTCTTCGCACAGTTTACAAGGGAATCTTTGCCAAGCTTTTCAACCTGAAGAGTGACAAATCAAAGCTCTTCGTCAACCAGGTCAGAGCTTTCATAGGCTTATTCTTTGTAGTAGAGAAGTATAATGAGAGGTAACAGCATAATATTAATATCAACAAAAAGAGTTATACCTTAACAGCTAGTTTTTCTTCAACATATTTGCAGGCTTCGCGCATCGCAAGCTGATCAATGAAGAACATATATGTACATAAAAATTATAAATGGAAAACCAGAACACATTCTGGATGTCACCTCCAATTTTGCCGTAAGTGTACAAGCAAGGATATACAAAAAGATGAAAAATTGGAGAATGCATTGCAATTATAACACAATGAAGCATGAAGTTTACCCGATAGCCACTGATAATAGATGTTGGGTGGATTTTATTCCTCACAAGCTCATTCCCTCTCTGCAGTTAACCAATAAATAAATAAAATTAAATTAAAAGAAAAAAGATAGCTACAAGGCACCTCCTCAAAAAAGTGTACAGCATTTGAAAGAAGACTTTGATATAACTACACAATAAGTCAATAACTCAAGAAAAATGACAAAATATCTACCATCCCAAAATGACAAACTAGGTGTACTCCAGATGTATCACCTTAAGTAACTCTGCAGCCACAATAACCACAGATGTCGTGCCATCTCCAACCTCCCGATCTTGAAGCTCAGCCAGCTCAACAAGAACCTATATTCTCAATGTAGGTACAATTAATAGAGTCTGATTACACTATAAGAGAGTTGTATGTCCAAAGAAGTAAAACAACTATATCATTAGGTAGTAGCTATCACCTTGGCGGCTGGATGCTCAACTTCAAGCATCTTGAGTATTGTTGCACCGTCATTGGTAATTGTCACATCACCAATGTCATCGACTAGCATCTAGATCATTTAAGTTAAAGATATTAGTTTCTCACATGTAAATCTGCATTCACATACATGATTCAGCTAGAATATAACCGCTAATTGCATTCAAATTAATTTACTACAAGTAAGGAAACCAAGTGGAGATTCTTAACATTTTTTTTAGAAATAATGGTCGTATACAACGAGAGCCTAAAGAGAAGAATTCATAGATAAAAACAGACCATTAAAACAGCAAGAGTGGGCATAATTTTCATTTCCCATATAACCAAATTCAGAACTCAGAAGAGAATTTAATTTAAATTCAGTAGGAGCCTCCTTTAGAAACGATATTAACACTTTTGTTTCAATGTTAACAAACATGGATAAGGATTGTACAAAACCTTGTACCAAAAAAAAAGAGCAAAATCAGTCCCAGCATATTGAACAGCTAAGCTAATGAACATCAGATAGACAAAAGGAGGTATGTTTTATTCGGGCTAAAGCATTGGTTCCCACCCAGTCCCTCATATACTCATATGGACTCTAGTCTAGAAAGGTCTCTTTGTTGCCACATTTCGATCAACAGATGTACTCTAAGATGTCCGACAGATCTTGACTATAGAAGCATCTATACAAAATGTAACAAAAATACAAGGAAAACACTACATGATAATGGAGACTAGAGTTTTGGCATCCGCATGCATCATCCTTGAGGCCTTTCTATCAACTCAATGGATACGGGCACCAGCAAATCACTCCATTTGTACGTTTAGTGCTCTAAAATGGGCAAACACATATAACGCATTGGCAAGTCAGGAATCCCAGTTGAGTTTGACTGAAGATTATGACTACACCGGACAAATTATGCACTACCATATTTAAAAATTTTAGAAAAACAACCATTCCTCGACTTCATACATTTTGCAGATCCGAAAGCCGTACTAAGCACATCCAACCTAGTTGTTCCCACTCATTACAAATTCCCAAATATCGCTATATAGGTAACTTATATTGACTAGTTGAGGGAAACTATAAAACCAGATGGGAACTAACCCTATTACACATTCTCTTTACCACTTCAAGTGCAATTTTACGGCATCCTAATAACTTGTTTGGCCTGACTGGAGCTTCTACAGAAGCACTATTAAGTGAAGCTACTTGAAAAGGCCCAAACAGCTTTTTCATCAACGATTCAACATACTCCCCAGTAGCTTTCTGCTGCAACAGAAAAGCGGAAGCTCTGAATCCAGGCTTCTTCTTTCGGGGTTTAAAAGGTCATTTCTCTTCGCCAAACACTTAGCTACTGCTTTTTCAGATTTAAAATGAGCTCTTTTTTCTTAAAGCCAAGCGACACAGGCCCTAAAAACACCAATCTTTGCAAAGCACGATCTAAATCAAAGAATTTGAAGTAAAAAAGAAAAATCTTTTCCTTCTTATACCTTGTCGAGACCGACGGGTCCCAGCGACGACTTCACGATGTTGGCGACGGCTTGGCACGACATCACTGCAACACACCAAAACAATCAAAACAAGAGAGAGAGCGCAAAATGAAGGGTTAATCCACGAGAAATCCCACGAATTTGGAGTGATCGGAGAGGAACTGGGAGAAGCGCTCGCGTATCGTTCTGGGTGCGGACGTCCTGGCCGGAATGGCGCTCCCCGAGGATGTCCGGCGACTGGGCCATGATCGCCATCACCGGAGCTTGTTTCGAAGGTGGGGAGGGGAGAAACCCTAGATTTACTACTCCTTGAGAAAAGAAGGAGACGAGAGGAAAAAAGAGGAGGCGGGAGATAGGGGAGAGGGGAGAGGGGAGAGGGGGAGCCTAGAGAGTTCGAAGTGACAAATATTGAAGCTAGCAGGGTTGGGGTTTTGCAGTTTTTGTGGGAGAAACGAGAAGGGGAGGTCGGGTTGACGGGTATAGATTTATGAGCTTTTTTGGGCCAGGCTGGGCTGGGCTAGGTTGGGCTAGGCTGGGCTGGCACATCAACCAAAAGAAGCTCATCTGTATATATTTTCTGCATCCTGCAGAACAAGTCAATCAAGTAATGCCACTAGACAAGATGGAAGTCAAGGGTGGGCACTTCCCAGTGAATAGTTTTATTTTATGGTTAATTTCATACAGCTAGCTCCCGTAAACATAGTAAATGACAAATATATTTTTATAAAATTTAACTTTCATATGTTATTCCTGTCAAAGTTCTGATATTTTCAAATATGTCCCTAAACATAGTAAATGACAAATATACCTTTATAAAATTCAACTTTCGTATGTTATTCCTGCAAAAGTCCTAATAGTTTCAAATATGTCTCTACCGTTAAAATCTGTTAGAAAATTTTGGTTAACTATAAGTTAAATACTTAATTCTGGTTAATTTTTGACATTTTTATTCCTCTTATATTATACTGTTATGATTTTTGAGGGACATATTTGTGATAGTAAAGTTGAAAATATAAACAGTTCTCTGACGGTAACAAATCAAAGAAACATATTTGAAAACATTAAAATTTTTGTAGAAACAACATATGAAAGTTGAACTTTGTAGGAATATAGAGATCTGTATGAAATTAATTCTTTATTTTAATAAAAATGTATGTTATTACACTAATCTTATGCCCATATATAATTCCTATGTACAAATCTCACGCGCTGGATTGCAAACATGTTGGATACGAAAATGTACGAGAGAAAACTGCATCAGATGAGGGGAAAAAAAGACTCACTTCATCCCAAGGCTAGCAATGGCTTACAAAGCTCGCATTTCTTGATCGTAACAGCCAACTAAAGCACCGTCTAGGCTGAGTCGAGGTGTTATTTTTGGGCGGTTTGAAGCGGTGTTTTTCTTTTTCTCAATTGATGTAGTTTTCTCTCTGTTTTCGCATCCAACGTGTTTGCGGTTCAAGTCAACATATAAGATTTGTACGTAGGAATTATCAACGCATGCATGAGATGTGTATGTAGGAAGTTTTAGCCATATATATTTAAAATATATTGTTGTACATCATTTTGGCAATTTTGTAAATTTACTCTATTTTTAATTTATATATATAGCCCACCCTACACACACACACACACACACACACACACACACACACACACACACACACACACACACACACGTAAGAGAGGGGCCTCTTATCCATAACATGGCAGCAGAGTTAGAGCTTTTATAAATCTTCTCTTTTTCCAAGTTCTTTTGCATTTGCATATTCATAAGTATATCTATTTTTTCTTCTTTTCTAGGTCTCTTTATATCATGTCTATTTCATCTAAACTTAGATCCACATTCTCTAATAATCCCTTTGTTATTAATATTTACGATTTTGTTCTTGAAAAACTTGATATAAATAATTATTTGACTTGGTCTTATCTTTCTACTCCAGTCTTGGAGATATATGATCTTCATTCTTCAAGATCATCTCAAAGTGAATGCTTCTCTGCCTAAAACAATCATTTCTTCTGATAATAAAATCATCCACAATCCTAATTATTCCTCATGGCACAAGCTTGATCAACTTATTTTAAGTTGGATTAATGCAACAATCACAAAGGAATTAAGTTCTTCCTCGATCTTCTGTACAATTTTAAATGTGCTCATGATGCTTGGGTAGCACTAGAGGAGCATTTTATGGACAAATCAATCTACATCATGCGAGCTTCATCTTAAATCTCAGCTTCATAATATAAAAAAGGTGCTCTCTCAATTGATACTTATTCCCAAAAGTTTAAGGAACTTGTCGATGCCCTTGCTACCATTCATTATTTGATCATAAGCAACTAATGCATGTTTTAGAAGGTCTTCCTCCTACTTTACGAATCCTTGGTTACGGTTGCAGCAAATTAAAAGCCCTCACCAAAGTTTCGTGAACTATGGACAATGCTTCTAAATCACAAAGCACATCTAGAACGTATGATCAGCTCTACTTCATCAGATTTATCAGCATAAGCTCAACCAACTACTTCAGTTTCCTCCCAAAACCAGCCTTCCTCAACTACTACTCAAACTTCAAACTCCTATTATTCTACGCAACGAAACCAGTCTTCTATTAGGGGTCGAAGTGGTCGTTGGCACGGCTATTGTGGTGGCCCAGGAGGATGATGGAACTTCGGCAACAACTCTTCTGCAGCACTGACCGTCCCTAGAGCAAGTGGCAAAGGGTTTGGTGGTTGGTACCCGAGACCCAAGTTCGAATCATAGTTGATTCACATTTTCAGCTAAGTTTATTTCTAAATGAAATAAATGAAGCGGGTAGCATGCTACCTTTCTCTCAAAAAAAAAAAAAAACCTCTTCTGTAGCTTGCAGATCTATTTTTACTTTGTAGGATGCTGCAATACTGTTAAATAAAGTGCATCTAGAATATTATTTTCATATTAAACGTAAAATTAGAATTCTAAACCTTATATAGTATAAGAGTTTTTTATTTATTAATTTAAATTTTTGGACAACTTGCTCTTAATTTGACTCGGCTCTAACCCTAGTAGTTTCAAGAGGTTTCTGGATTCCATTTTATATTTATTTCCTAACTGTTTTTAGCACAAGTGGTAAAAATATGATATATAATTAGTACCCAAGATTATAAATTTGAATACAGGCTACTTCACATTTTCGATCATGTTCCATTCTTTTTTAAAAAATAAAGCAGGTAGTATGCTGCCTTTCTCTCCCTCAAAAAAAATTACATCTATTTTTTTTTTTTTTTTTTGAGGAAACAGAGATATATCCTATTTGTGTAAGCACTACTTCTACGACAGCCTAGGATGTATCCAAAATCCAAAAGTTGTGGGAGCAGCATAACAGAGAGGACAAAACAAAACTAAAGCTAAGGGCATGTTTGGTTCGCTAAAAATGTAGTATCGAAAGTGATATTTTTAGAAAGTGACATCTTATTGGTTGTTTGGTTTACGATAGTAAATATAAAAGTCACTTTATGAAAGTGGGCTGATAAAGTGAGTTATAACTAAATATCACATTTTTTACTTCGGCTCAAAAAATTCGGAAGTCACCGAAAGTGGAGAGCTTAGCTAAGAGGTTATATTTGGTCTTAACTTTAATATTTAAATTTATTTTTAAAGTTTAATTTCACTTTAAATTTGAATTAAAATTATGATCATATTTTGAATTTTATTTGTGAAATAAAATTCAACATAAAATTTTAAATTCAAATTTATAACTTTATATTTAAATTTAAATTTTTAAATTTTATTTTTATTTAAAGTTGAATTCTAGACTTTAAATTTAAATCTTAAATTTTAAATTTTAATCAAATTATTTTTAGTTAAGAACTTCAATTTGAAATTTGAATTCAAATTGTTTCAAATATAAATTCAAATTATTAATTAAAATTTAAATTTAAACTTTAAAATTTCAAGTTAAAATTCAAATTCAAATTTAAATTTGTTATTTACATTTAAATTCAATAATGAGTTTCAGTCTGAATTTGAATTCAAATTATAAATTCAAATGCTCGATTCGAATTGTGATTTAAACTCATATTTTAATTTTAATTTAAATATTAATTTAAATTGTGAATTTATATTTGAATTCAGAATTTAAGATCAAAGAGTGAATTAATATATGATTCAAATTATAAATTCAAATTTGAATAAATGTTCTAATTTTTGTGTTGAACTTTTATTTTAAAATTTAATTTCACTTATAAGTTATAACTTAAATTTTAAATTCAAATTGTAAATTAAATTTATGTTTTAAATTTTAATTATAAATTCAACTCAGATTTAAGTTTAAATTTAAATTTTAAAATATAACTTTGAATTCTAAATATTAATTTAAATTTAAATTTTTAATTTAAATTGTTTGTTTATATTTTTACCTCTTTATATATAATTTAATAATCAAAAAATATAAAATTATAGTTTTAATTTTTAACTTTATAACAACCAAACAATCGAACTAAAAAGTCACTTTTATAAAAGTGACTTTTTCCACTTCGCCGACTTTCGAGTAACCAAACATCCCCTAGACAAAACTAACGAAACCCAAAAAAACTAAGCAACAATTAGCCTCCAATCACTGATAGCCAAAGTTTCACCGTACTGAGAGTTCTCTTTCCCGTTTCTTCACTTCGGACGAGGTGATCGTTGAAGATGCGCATGTTTCGCTGCTTTCACAATTCCCAACATGCCGCTGCAAAGCAAAGATCGAAGTTTCTCTTTAGTTGCCCCCTTAACGAAAGCCTTGCGCCAGTCCACCAGGTTGGTAAATTTCCTGGGAGATTAGTTGAGTAGTCGGAATAGCTTGTAGGAGGTAATTCCACACCATCGTCGCATAATTGCAGGAGAAGAGGATATGTTCCAGATTTTCATCATCTGCTAAGCAAAAACACAGATCGAAGGACCGTGCAAACCCTTCTTAGTTAAGGTGTCAGTTGTCAAGATTCTGTTCCTCCCAGCAAGCCACATAAATACTTTGACTCTTAGGGTGTATTTGGTTCGCGCTATCTTTTTAAGATTCCTACTAATTCAATAGGAATAAAAAAAATATGACGGTGTTTAGCTAAACGCACTAAGTAATCTAGTTGATAATATTAGATTTTACTTGGGAATGAGATTCATCCCAAAGTACTAATCTAATTCCCTTGAGGGAGGGTGGGTATCCTCACATTAATTAATTGCGATAATCATAATATGTCTCATCTCTTTTTTTCTTCCTACACACCGGCTAGTTGGTATTATTTTTCTTTACACTCTAACCTCATATCTCTCTCTAAACTTATCTTTTTCTCTCTAAACTTCAACTTTTTTTTTCTCCCTCTAAACTAAGCTCTCTCTCCCCCTGTTTTTCTAAAATCTCAACTCTCTCACTCCTTATAACTTCGACTCTATTTCTCTTCCTATTTCTTTAATCTTAAATAACATGACTAAATAATATGACCGTACAAACCAAACACATGAATGCTACATTCTTAGTAATAGGATGGATAGAAATAACATTCTCGGACATCTTTTTATTCTTAGTAATCTTTCATAGTGCGAACCAAACACGCCCTTAGGGGAATCTTGAGTTTCCATAGAAAAGGGGTATTGCATACATTGACCCCGTCGAAGATAAGGAAGTCATAAGCATTTCGTACTGTGAACGTACCATCGGCATTCCAGCGCCATATGGCTGAGTCATTAGGATGAGAACGTGTGGTATTCTGGATCAATGTTTTGAACAGCGGAAGCTCTTCCTGTTGTTGCTCACCTAGACACAGTATAGGATGGAAGTGCAGGCTAGTATTGTGAGCAAGGCGCCGCATCCAATTTCTGACCGACAGGTGCTTGTGGCTCGATATAGCATAGAGGTTTGGGAATTGATTCCGAACGGTGAACTCTCCAGACCATCTTGCGTTTCAGAACGAAGTAATCTTCCCGTAACCTATGGAAAAGTATGTTGACGCATGAAAAGCTTTAGCGGTGCTGAGGACTCCTTTCCAAATTCGGCAGCACCTAGTTGGCATGTAGCTTCCTAGTGATGGAGGCCTGTGTTTGTAATATTTTTGCATTAGCAATCTGACCCAGGGTAGGTTCTAAGAGTTGTAGAAGTTCCAAAAGCTTTTCATCAGTAGGGCCGAATTCATGGCGTGCAAGTTTCGGATGCCCAAACCTCCACATCTTTTATGGCGGCACACATGTTCCCATTTGACCAGACAGTGGAAACCATTTTGTAATTTTTTCCTCCTCCAGAAAAAATGTCGACGAATAGTGTCAATAGACTTTGTGGCCCAAGTCAGCAGTCGAAAGATACAGCAAAAATAATAGGGGATGGTCGAAAGCACCGAATTTAGTAGCACAAGCTGACCTCCTCTTGAGAGTGTGAGTCCCTTCCATCCAGCCAGACAATTATCAATCTTTTCAATAATCGACATGTAATCAGCTTTGCATAATCTCTTTGGAGAGAGATGTAGCCCCAGGTAGGTTATTGGAAAGCCTTTCACAGAACAACCAAAAAGAGTGAGCCAAGGTGTTAGCTAGATCGGAAGGCAAATTAATAGGGCTGATGGAGCTTTTAGTATAGTTGATCTTGAGACCCGAGTAATCAGAGAACGTGTCAAGGATGATCTTGATAGCCGCAGTTGACATGGAGGAGCCATCTAAAAATAGAATTAAATCATCAGCAAATTGCAAAGTGTGTAGTCTGACATCTCCAATTCCTACATCCGGTAACATATGGGAGGTAGTTGCTAGGTGGATCATTCTGAACAGTACATCAACACAAAGAATGAAGAGTAGAGGAGATAGCAGGTCCCCCTATCGAAGCCCTCGTTTGCAATTGAAACTTTGTACGGGAATGCTATTTAAGAGCACAGACATGTTGGTAGATTGAAGTAAAGTATGTATCCATGTGATCCATAGTTGAGTAAAACCCCGCTCTTGGAGTACTTCGACTAAGAATCGCCAATTTATGTGATCGAAAGCTCGCTCAAAGTCAATCTTCAATAGGGCTGCTCTTTGCTTGGTGGTGTAAAGATGATGAGTGAGGATATGGGCACAGTTGAAGTTATCGAGAATATAACGGCCCTTAATAAAGGCTGCATAAAACTTTGCCCGGGATTACATCTATTTTTAATCACATAAATTTTTTTGGCCTCCCTCATGTTTATCTCTCTTGCAGATTCACGGGAATGGTTCTTTTAATTATATTCCCCACACAATACATTTAAATATATGATTACGTTGGATTGTTACTAACTATTTAATTGCCATGCATTAAACCTGAGAATGTTCTTTGATACAATTTCCACCAAAATTATAATACGCATACACTCAAAGAGAGAGAGACAGAGAGAGAGAGAGAAAGAGAGAGCTCGCCATACACCCCTCCATATTGTATTCCACAATAGCCATATGTTTCTACTATTTGCAGTCATGGATTTTTTTGGACCTTTTTCGCTATTTCAACACTCACATGCTTATTATACCCCCTCTTAATGTCAACTTTCCACTATTTCTACTATTTACAGATTCGGTCCGAATTTTTAGTAAACTAACCAAAATGCCCTTATTATTTTTTCTTTCTCATCTTTTTTTTCTCTCGTTCTTTTTTCTTCTCTCGTTCTTTTTTTTTTCCTTTCCGAAGAAGGCAGCGGAGGCAGAGGCGGAAACGGCGTGCCTCGCCTCTGCCCCCACGCCCTCGTCCTCGCCTGCGCACCCCGCCCTCCTCGCCTCCGACCCCGCCGAGGCTGCGCCGCGNCCGCGACTCCTTTTTTTTTTTTTCTTCGATGCTCCTCCACTGCCTTCGCAGCCCACCGCCGCCGCTGGCGACGAAGAGAAAGTGCTTCCCGGGGACGAAAAGTACATCGGCGAAAGGGGGGAGAAAACTCCGGCGAGGGTGGTGGTTGCGATAGAGAGCAAGGGAGAGATCGTGACCAAAAAAATTATAAAAAAATAAAAATAAAAAAATATTTTTTCCACCATAAAAGATCAAAAATCATATAAGAATGAAGAAGATAATGAAATTACACCGTTAAAATATTGTTGCACTATTTTAAAAAAAATTTACACTATTTTAAATAAACGTTGCACTCTTTGAGACAGAAATTACAGTCTTTGGAATCAGATTTACACTCTTTAGGATGAAGTTGCACTGTTTACGTAGAAGTTGCACTCTTTAGGATGAAGTTGCACTATTTCTTTTTTCTTCTTCTTCCTCCAATTTACACTATTTTTTTTTCCTCTTCTTCCTCCTTCTTTCTTCTCCTTCTCCTCACTGAGTGTCCCCACCGCCCTCATCAAATCCCTCTGCTTCTCCTCTGCCGCCACCGCCGACCAACACAACAACAGCAACAACAACAACGCCCGTGTGCTACCCATGCTCGTCACCGTCGGCGCCGTGCCGACCCTTCTCGACGTCTCCGACTCGGCCGCTGCGAACATCGCCGGCAGCTTCAGCAGCGTCGACAAGTTGTTGGAGCCCGCGTCCACAGCTTCGAGTGCACGATTGGGCCATAAAGCATCCAAATATTGAATATGATTAAGTCTCAATTTGGTCTAATTTGGCCAAATCGAGGGGTTTGACTCTTGATAGAATCAAACATTCTGTTGTTCTTTCAATAAATGGACGATCAAAAGCGTAATAATCGGTAAGCCGATGATTTCTTTTGCCTCCCGATATAAGAGAATTAAGAGAGCTTTTTTTTTCTCCCTTATCTCCTTTGAAGGTATAAGACAACAAAAATGGATAATCCTTCTTTGCCTCTTTTATATTCATGGGACAATTAAGGTGGGAAAATCCCTTCCTTGCCTCCCTTTTAATAACAAAGCTCCATCTTTCCTAATTAGAAGAGTAATTTCTCTTTTTTTGTGACACTTTTTTTTTATAGAGAGAATAACATCGCTCTCTCTCTATACGTAGGTTAGGTTTGCCGTCGAAAAATGCATCTTGGGCATTTCATCGAACAGTTGGTAGGCGTGGTGTGTTGCACAACACCGATTTCACGACTGCGTTAGAGTCGCAGCAGAGTTGTGGATCGGCAGTGTCGATAGTGATAAGTCGAGGCGCAGCAGCGTTGGAGATGGGGTTGGAAGGCATGCGAGTTGATGACAAAGGCATTGGATCCGGTCACCCCATTGATGGCGACGTTGAGCTCAACCATCTTCGCCTTGCTCGCACGAGATTGATGCGATTACAATAATGTGAGGATTGAAGCCATCACCCGATATCGAAGTTGAGGACTGGGATGCCTTTGCTTGCTTTCATATTGCAAAAAAGCATGCAACCATGATAGAGAGAGAGAGGACTTTTTTTTTGGAAGAGAGAGAGAGCTTTGTCACCAAGCATCAATGGGGATAAAAAAATAATTATTACCTATTTTTCTTCTTCTTTTTCATGAAGAGAGAATAGAACGGGTGTTTTTTTTTCTTGTTGAGAATAGGTTAGAGAGTAGGTTCAAAAGTAGATTTTCTTTCATGTGGGTGATATTTATAGGCTAAGTTATAACTACTTGAATTTTTTTTTTTGGAAGAACGTGCATACGGTGGGGTTGTGGGAGATGTGAGAAGTTGAGATATTTTGGTCTCTTTTGTGTGGTCATGGGATCATGATGGATATGATATTGCAAATACATATACATTTTTTATTTTTTATTTTTTATTATATTTTATTATTATTTTTTGACAAAGCAAAATATTTATATGCTTTTATTGAAGTGGAGCACCTCACAAATATATAAAAGGCAAAGGACTGATTTGCTAATTTGTAGATATTGATAGCCATGTGCCTACGACTACAAGAGATAGTAGCATTCTCTCTCTTCCTTTTTTTTTAGTAGTCTATGTACCTAGTGCATAGATTAACCTATGCACCATGTTCCTAAATTTTCTACTATTCAAAAGCTGCATTCAAATTTCCTCTCCCCTTTTTTATACTTTAACATTATGGTTTCGATCATTCGTAGTTTTTGAACACATGTGATTTCATATTTGGATTTCTATCGATTGTTGTCTATCCCTCGTGGTAGCATTTTTAAAATAATAGTTTTCGTGTGGGGAACGTTTTTAAATGGTTTTCTCAAGATTTTTCGCAGAATTAGAGTTTTAAAAAAGGACGTCTTCGTGTGAGGGACATTTTCAACTTCTAGGATGAATGTGAATGAATGTGGAATGGATGTGACTAAGAATGGCTAGCTGTTTGAGAAAATATAATGATCCTTGTACATCCCACTATTATGTGTGTGTGAGTGGAGATCTGGTTGTTAATTAATTTGTACTATGTGCTATACCGTGCAAATACAGGGAATGCTCTATCTATTTGTTTCGAAAATTTTCTGTATTTGTGGCAGGTTTGTTGCACGTCTTTGGGTTCAGGTTTTAAAAAAAAGGGTAAATTTTCACTTACTCTGATTTATAAATATAGTCTGATTTTGAATTGACTTTCAAAAAGAACCCTGACGCGTGACACCACCTTTGAAGGTTACAATACCAAGGCGATATACATCCTCTTATCATGTGACGATGTGGAAGGCTACAGGAACAAGCCCATTAAAACCTCCATGTCAAATGAAGAAATGACTACTTATTTATTTATTAATTAATTAGGCATAGTCGATAAAAACTAGGTTCAATCGGGAGACATAATCAAATAAGCAGTTTCTAAGCTATAGAACCCCTTTATCATAAAAATTTCAAAGTCATCATAATTTGATCCAATTACTTAATATATACAATGTTTAATTTTACATACAATATTTAATTTATCAATCATGGGTCTGATACCAATTGATAAATCTTTATAGGTATATATAACAACAATAAAATAAATACATACCAAAATTCAGGATCACAAATAAAATAACATAACTTACAGAGCGCTATAGCGAAGAAATTCTTAATTAATCCTTGTAAGCGAAAAGTTCGGTACCGATATGAACATCACCAACCGAACTCAGGTAACTTGGTTTCTCTTCTTATTTCAGGCACTTTCCTTTATGGTGTGCAACTGATGATAATTCTTCACTAGAATGCATATGAGAATGTGGAAGGACTAATACCTCTTTATATAGAGTCCAGATCGACTTTCCATCGAAGTTTGATTAGAATTCTATTTAATTTAAATAGATGGGATAAATATAAAATATACCATTCAAGTAGCTCTATATATATTAGGATTGACCTTTATCTATAGTAAATCCGAACTTGAATATGATTAATTGAGCCACATTTATGAAAATTGTAATATCTAGGATATTTGTAATTTTAGGAATTCAAAATTTGAATTTGAATTCGAATTTCAAATTGAAATTCTATATATATATTACTATATATATATATATATGTGGAAATGAGAGAGGATAGATATTTTTGCGAAACTGAGACCAAATATGACAAAAACAAAATCGTGGATTCAAGGGTCCTACAATGCCGGAAGCGCTGGCGCAGTTCATTCGTAATTTTGATGGGCCGATCATCCGAAATTACACGATTATCAGGTTATGGTCATTATGGGGAAAACTGTGTTTCGAAAAATCTCCCAATATTTTATGTGCCAAATCGTGTGATTTCACACGTGGGGGTGTCTTCACACACAGTACTCGTACTGTGAAGGACCGAGGAAAGAATTTTGAGTTCTTGTGGGTTTACGCACGATTTGTCCCAATGAGCCTGTAACACACTAGACCTTTACAAATTGCGAGGTTCGAGTGGTTGATCTGTGTTCTGAGCCTTTCCACAGTTTCTAGAGGGTCGTAGATAGTGTTCCGATCCAGGCTCGCAACCCGAGAATTGAGGTTTTGAACGTGGCACCAAAATTCAGAAGATTGGATTAAGTGGTCTACTCTCGGGTTGCCTCTGCAGGATTGTGTACCGATACAACCTTGATGGTTGTACCGAAACACATTTTGTACCTGCACAACCCTGATGGTTGTATCGGTACAGATGTGGTTTATGGCCAACCCGAGCCTCAAATTTGCGCATTCGTGGGATCTGTACCGGTACACTTTCTCATGTACCGGTACACTTTGGCAGACTGCAAATTGACAGCTTTGAGGGGTGTATTTGCTATTGTAGCAACTCTATATTAGTCCCCATGCTCCTTTGAGGTTTCCCTATGTTGAGAACAGAGGAGAACCAGGTAGAGGACCCCTCCACTTCCTCTCTTTGATTTTCTTTCCTTTTTCTTGAATTTGTAGAGGAATAATCACCTCTTTTTGCTTCTTTTGGTTTTTTTGGTGACCTACTCACCAATGGAGAAGCTTTGGAAGGAAGTTTGGAGCTTGCTTGAGGATTGATCTTCAACCTTAGCTGGTTTTGATCCTTGTTTGGAGCTTCTAAAGAGGTTAGTTAGTTACTTCTCTCTAGATCTTAATTTGGTGGATTTCATGTGTGGAAACCCTAGAAATGGAAACTTAGGGTTTATTTGGGCATTTTGGATTTAGGGCTTTTAAAGCTTAATTCATTGGATTAGAACCTTCCTCTAGGTTGGATTGAAAGGGTTCTAACTCTTTTTTGGAGCTTGAGAGGAATTTTTACTCTATAGGTGAGTTTTTGACCATTTCTTGGCTTGTTTATTGTTCGGACTTGGAGTTGTTCGTAACGTTCACTTATCCTTCCTAGATTTACCTTTAGGGGACTAGGAGGCTAGAGGGCACCTTCGTCGGGGCAAACGAAGGAGATTTAGCGGAGTTTCTGTAGGTTTGACCTCACCAAAAATGAGAAAATCTCATTCTTGTTGATTTAAGTATTGTAAAATGGAAAATCATGCATTTTCATGTTAGATGCATTATTTATGAATTTTAGAATGCCTAAAATACTTATGTTGTATACAATGCATTTTTGGACCTCTATGTAGTAGCGAGCTTACATGTGAGACTTATGCATGAGATTAGCATTCGCATTCGGGACTTGGAATTATATTTCATATAGTGGAAATGATAAATGTAATATGCCCTTGGATATAAATCTCAATTGGACATAGGAGAATATATTAGGTCATAAAGTGGCTTTGGACTTGAATAACTTGTAAACTAGAGAGCTAATGTCATAAAGCGACATTGAGCTTGGAGTATATATGAACCTACTAATAATGCCATAAAGAGGCATGAGGATTGGAACATCTTGGATGTAGCAATGCTAGTGTCATAAAGAGGCACTAGACTTAGTGAATGTTGGAACTTCATATTGTGACATAGAACTAGACCGATGGATTACTAGTGACTATTACCATGTTAGAGACATGATGATTGGGTACTTGAGACGGTGACTATGCTTGTTTGTCATTTGTGCTTATTCGCACATACTTGTGAGGGTCGCTCCCTACAAACCAGCACTCCGGAGTTGGCCTACGCAATTTATGTTCGCTCGTGTGATATCGAGAAACTTATGGGGTCGGGAGGGATAGACTCATTCCGAGAGTGGAAATATTGGAGCTACCACCGGCACTTAGGTTGCACAAGCTGGACTACACTTGTGTAGGTTCTAAAACAAAATTGAACAATGACATCAATCCATAATAATAATCATTACTAGATAGGGTGTAGTAGTTGGATTAGCTTGACATGCTTAATACATAGCATTGGACATTTAAGACATGTAGTATACTTAGTAATATCGCTCATTGCATTACAGTATACTTGCTTGTCATGTGGGATCATACTAGTTATGTATTGGACATACTTGATCATGGTAGAATGAACGTACAACATATTGATATCATGTTATTTATGGCTTAGTAGTTTAGCATTCAATATATATGCTTTCATATCTGCAATTAATTTTTCATTGCTTTTCATATCTACCTTATTCTTTTGGGCCTAGTAGTGCATTGTGCTAAGGTCAGTAATTGCCCACTGGAAACTATAAATTATAGTTCTCACGCCCCTGTTTCTTGTTTCCTTTCAGAGCCTTCCACACTGGGTGAGGCTAGGGACCGCGAAAAGGGTATCGCCTCGAGCTAGCTCTTTGGCGAGAGATTTATCAATAGGTGGTCTACCTCTCATTGATTTTATTTTGGAGAGGTTGAGAGTTGTACCATGTTTAGAGACCACCCTTTTGTATTTTGAGACAGTTGATGTATTTACCTTATGTTTTATATTAGTGTATCAGTTTTCTTTTCCTCTACTTGTTGTTAGAATTTAGCTGTTAGTTGCTCTGATATCTTTAGTTGTCTTACTTTTTCTTACTTTTATATCTCTATTGTTGTAGACGCCTTATATGTGCAGGCATATGGCGGGTCAAGGCACGCACCGGGCGGGCCTACGCCAGCTCCCAGGGCGTGACAGAGCCAATGAGAGATCTAGGATTTCTTCCCTTCACCTCTCATCTGAATTTCTCTCTTCATCACTCTCTCACCCAGCAGCCACCCCCTTCCCCATCTGGATCTGCTGCGCGCATCTCTGGCCGCCGGCAGCCCAGGTCTTGCCACCACAACCATCATCCCTCTCTTTCCCTCAATCTCTCTATCACCATCCTCTTCCCCACTCTCATTTCTCGGTGAGCCCGAACAAAAGGGAAACTTGAGCCCACCTCCTTTGGGTTGCTCTCGGCCTTCCCGACCTCTGGCTACCTTTTCTGGTGTCATCGTGCCTCGTCGTCGCCGTCGCAATCGCTGGAATCACCCCTGGGCCAAGCTAGGGCAGGGAGGAGCCCAGCCTCATAGGGTTGCAGCCGCTACCGCTGCCGACTCTCACCGCTGCCTCCCTCGGCCTCGGGCAGCCTGCCGCCGCCGTTGCCGCTGTGCAAGGCCCGGCTCTAGCCTGCACTTGTGCTTGCCGAGCCTCACCAGCCACCACCGCCACTCCTTATCACCGGCCAGAGGGAGCACCACACTCCCCTCCCCCTCTGCCGCTGACTCTAGCCGGCGCCTGCACTGGCAGGTTGCCAACAACCGGCCGGAGAGCCCCCTGCTCCTTGCACCTTGAGCTAAGGCTCACAGGTGCCCCATTCATAGTTTTCGACGATCCGAAGCTCCCCGAGACCTAGTGGTCTACTGCTAGAGTCATATCCCTATTAAAGCGGTTGTGGCATAGCCTGAGGTCCTTAAACCAATATGGCAGTTGATTGGGTGTACTTGTGCTATCAGTAGTAGTTGACGCATAGTCATTTTCCTATCTTCCTTTGCAGTAGTGGTTGTTCATATCATTATCACAGTTGTTTTCAGTTCTATTATCATTACTATTGCACTACCTTGACTATTGACTATGGTTGGTAGTTGCTTTATTATTTCACTTTACAGTAGTAGCTTCTTTAGTAATTATCGAAGGTTGTTATTCCTTGTCATCATACCTAATTTTCTTGTTACTACTGCTATTTATCCCTTCTGTCTGCTAGTGTGTACGGCCTTCGTCGACTTGCAATACCCACTGGGAGAGGGAGACATGTTTATATGTTCTCACCCCTCACTATTTTTCAGGTAGCTCGGGCAGTGAGGGTCAGGACGGTGCGTGAGGACATAGATAGCATGAGATAGAGATTCCAACCTCACAGTATCAGTTCTGGTTTGACGCTTCTTGTGTATATGAGATAGTATAGTTTACTTCCTATACCTATTAGTAGTTGTTCTTATGTGGTTCAGTTGATGATTTTTTATTCGCGGATTTTTGGATGACATATTTATGAGTTTTTGGTTACTCATGGTTTTTTGAAAAATTCATGGTTTTTGGACACTTATGACTTTTGACACGGATTTCGGAATGTGGATTTCTACCCCTCGTGGTAGTGTGTTCAAAACAAAGGCTTCCATATGAAAAATGGTTTTCAAAGTGATTTTTTGGCCTTTTTTTTGTGAATTTTCGTAAAACTAGAGTTTAAAAGTGAAGCTTTCGTGTGCGTGGCGCTTTTAACTAGTAGGGATGAATGTGAAAACTTGTGATATAATGATCTGTGCGAATTGTGTATATTATAAATATGAGTGGTATGTTATTGTTGTCACTTGTACTGTGTGCTATACTGTGCAAATATAGAGAAGACTCTGTTCGTTTGAATAGAGAATTTCTTGTATTTGTGATCAGTTTGTTGCACGTCGTTGGGGTCTAGGTTTAACCAAAACAAAAAGGAGGCGCTTTTCCGCAGACTCTGATTTGCAAAAGATAGCCCAATTTCAAAATGGCTGACAAAGAGGGATGTCGGGGCGTGACAATGATAATCTAAGATCTTTATTTGTTTGCATGTTTCTTAGATGGATGTTTGTTTCCAATACTAGGTCTTCTTTTAGGGATTGTTCTGTTTCTCGGAAAATCATAAAAACTGTATTCGGCAAAAAAAAATTTCCATAGAAAGCATAATTAATTTTCATAGTTTTTATTTTCTGGATAAAAATCTGAAAAACAAAAAGAAGACTTTTGCATAAAATCTAGAAAAGACTTTTTCTAAAACACTTTTTTCTGAAAACCTGGTAGATGAGAATTACTTTTCCAGCAAAAAAAAATATTTTCAAATATTTTTCCAAGATTTTTTGGACTACTAATTGGTGCTATTTTGGCGTAGAAAATTAGAATTTTTTGGATTAATTGGTGCTGTTTTGGCTTAGAAAAATAATATATTTAATCATTTTTTGGTGATTGTATTTTAATTCTATTTGCTAGAATTTTTGGCTCAGAAAATTAGAATTTTCTCTAAATTGTAGTTGGTTCTTAAGGGTTCCCTTTATTTTTTAGCTTTTTATAGAAGGTTTAATATTAAATTCTTGTAACTAAAGCTTCGTGTTGGTGGTGATGACCTGTAATGTATGAAATTTGTGGTTTAAAATTTTCTTGCTTATTTTTAATGGGTTTTAGACAATGATTGAGAAAGGTTAAGAATTAGAAATTGTACCACTAATGGACTGTGGACTAATGCGATAATATGACCTATTCATCATTATATATTGAAAGAGGAGTAAAATATATGATAATCTAAGATCTTTATTTGTTTGCATGTGTTTTAGATGGATGTTTGTTTCGTCTTCTTTTAGCGATTGTTTTGTTTTATTTGAAAAATCATAAAAACTGTATTCAGCAAAAAAAAATTCCATAGAAAGTATCTTTAATTTTCATAGTTTTTTATTTTCTCGATAAAAATCTGAAAAACAAACAGAAGACTTTTGCATAAAATCTAGAAAAGACTTTTTCTAAAACACTTTTTTCTGAAACCAAACGGACAAGAATTACTTTTCCAGCAAAAAAAAACTATTTTCTAAATTTTTTTCGGGAAAATAAACATTCTTATATTGTTTGGACTGCTAATTGCTGCTATTTTGGCTTAGGAAATTAGAATTTTTCGGATTACTATTTGTTGCCGTTTTGGCTATATATTTCATCATTTTTTGGTGACTATATTTTAATTCTATTTACTAGAATTTTTGGCTTAGAAAATTAGAATTCTCTGTAGTTGGTTCGCAAGTGTTTCCTCTATTTTTTAACTTTTTATAGAAGGTTTAATATTAAATTCTTGTAATTAAAGCTTTGTGTTGATGGTGATGCTTATGATGTATGAAATTTGTGGTTTAAGATGAATGAACTTTGCATTCTTAGTTTTATTCCGTAAAAATAATTCTAAAAATGAAGCCTTGTGTTATTGGTGATAATCTGAATATTTTGCGAAATTTGAATATTTGTCTCATCTTTGAATGCTTGCTTTTTTTGGTTTGGTGACTTTTTTTGCACAAGATAAGGTTTTTAATTCAATTTGGTGATTTTTTTTTTCTCAAGATGGGATTTTTGAATTCTTTGTATTCTACAAGATATAGTTGCATTCAATGAGATATAAACTGCTGAAGTATAATAAATGCATTACTCTATTAAGCTAAAAATTATTGGTGAACTCTTTAGAAGATAAGCTTAGAAATTCTGTTTTCTCACAGTGGATGCATCTTTGAAGTCAAAAAAGATAAAAACTAAATTATTAGGAAAAGAAATTATAGAACTCGTTAGTTATATGAAATTGAAGTATTTTATTTCGACGGAGTTCATACAAAAAAGCTAAAATTAGTTGAAATTACAACAACACACCTTCACAAATATCATAGATAGAAAGTTCCACAAGTGATACAATGAAAAAAAAAGCCCAATCTTAACTCTCAACTTTCCTAATCTCGCTTTTGGGAGAATGAGCAGCTGTATAAGTGAAATCCTTGTCAATCTGCAATCCTAACTTGTGAATGCTCACGATTCGAGTTCACCACTTAAAGAATGCACTATTGGAACCGAAGCTCCCATCCGATCTTTGAATATAAGTTGAATCAATTATAGAACAGTCCATCTAGATTTGCATAGGTATAAGAAGTTTTGATGTCACCAGTTTTCCATGCTAGTACAAACTATACTAGATTGATCATTTCCACTGCTCCAGGACAAATCCGTTATTGCTTTCACATGCAAAATAGTGCAATGAAGAATTAAATCTCTTCTAATAAAGCAATGCAAGGAAGAAGATGAAGCATATGTTAAGTAGTAGCGTAGGTATTAGCCATAAAACTGAGATTAAAACCATTAGTTTAAGAGTAGAGAGAGAGAGTGAGTGAGTGAGTGAAAGTTTACCTAAAGATTAGAGGAGCTTGTAATTTTTTGGATTGGAATAGAGGCCGAAGGAGAAAGAGATAAAGATCGATCTAAGGAGAACGAGATGTTGAGATGGAAATTTAAAAGAAAATTTTTTACCTGACATGCTTTGGTTGTTGACATGACCTCCTTTAATGTCTTTGTCGGCTGGCAGCAAGAAGGTTCTATCACTCATTTGCTTATCCTTTTTTTTCTGTGACCTAAATCTCAAAGCAATCTAAACACTAAAAACTAAATAATATCAACAGCTACGTACTATTAAGATTATTCCATCCCAACTCTCTCTCTCTCTCTATATATATATAATGAAACGGTAGAATTTTTCAATAAGTTTTTTGTTCTAGAAAAGTATAGAATAACTAGTGAAATATTAGTTAGTGACCTATTGATCACATCGTAAAAGAGTAAAATTATGTGTTTTGAAAACCATCCCCATCTTAACTCATTTAATGAAACACACCACAACACGAGCCTATCTACAGAATGTAAGGGCGACATTTTTCAATCGATTTTTTTCTTCCAGAAAAATGTAGAATAACTAGTCAAATATTGTCAGAGAACTATTTAATCACATTGCAAGAGAGTAAGATTACATGCTTTGAAAACCATCCCCGTCTTAACTCATTCAATACAACATACCACCACATAAACCTATTCAAAAAAAAGAATTGCTAAGTCAAGGATAAAAAAAAGATCTGTAATTCCTACCCTCTCTCATCCAAGTACTAATTCCTATTTGGTTTAAAAACAAAATAACAATGATAAAATAGTATATGAAAATTAGTTTTCATACAATAGTGTTATAGAATTATAATTCAATTTTTATTATAAAAGACTTCAACAGAGAAAGTTATAAGTGAAGGCTCTTTGATTAAACATTAGGTATTCAATGACGAAAAAATCAATTTTCTTTTTGTTTATAAGTGTAGCTTTTGGATACGAATATTGTAGAATTATAGTTTATTTTTTATTGTTGATCTTGTATCACTTTGCAGGAAAAAAAAAAAAACAAAACAAAACAAAAGACTAGAAATAAAGGCAAAGGTTATCTTATTAAACATAAGGTATTGTATGACTAAAGAAAACTATTTTTTCTTCGAAATTTCTCAATTTTATCACACAGTTGTTACAGATATTTGAATAAAGTAAATTACACGTATGGTCTCAAACTATGAATCGGATGATATTGTAGTTCTAAAATTTAAATTTGTTATAAATTTTAACTCAAACTACTAGAAATATTATAATTAAGTCTCACATTCTAATTTAATTAACTAAGTATTAATGCATGGAAGATATATCAAAAGTAATATGACATTTCAATTATTAACGGATCATCAATCGCAATATTGTCATATCACTCATTTTTACGTTAACGATACATTAAAAATTAGCAAACTAAATTAAAATATAAAACTTAATTAGAGCAGCATAAAAAATTAGAAAGAGAAATTATAACAAATTAAACATGCAATTATCTTACTGTAATATGTGTGTGTGTATATGTATGTGTGTGCGTACTGTATTAGCTGCAACTGAAATAGGCAGTATTGGCATCACTGGACGATCGGGAGCACGTATCTTGGGCAGTGGTCGTCGAGGACGACGAAGGCTCCGGCGGCAGCAGAGACGGCAGCCTGACAGCCGGCTTTCGAGCGGGTAGGGACGGCAGCGGCGCCGTGCCGTGCAGCATTCTGATGGCCTTCCTCATTCTCGGCCTTTGTTGCTGTCAAGGTGGCTGCAGCTGAGGCCGACGATCAGCATCCGCGCCATCTCCTTCTCGTGGAACCGTCCTCGCAACTGGGGATCCGCTGCGTGCAATAGCCTCCGATGGCCCCACAATTCCCAGACCCAGTCCACGAGCACCAGTCCTTTGTCCACCGACCGCCGCCCCGTCGCCACCTCCAGCGCCACTACCCCGAAGCTGTACATGTCGGACTTGTCGGTGGCCACGCCCGAGCGGACGTACTCCGGCGCTAGGTACCCAATTGTGCCGTCCGGCTGCGACACCAGCGCAGCACACCCGCTGCTGCCGCGGCTGTTGTGCAGCGCGAGGCCGAAATACCCGAGCTTGGCGTTGAAGTCGGCATCAAGGAGGATGTTGCACGATTTGACGTTGCGATGGACGATCCTCTTCTCACAATCGTCGTGCAGGAAGGCGAGGGCGGAGGCGACGCCGAGGACGACGTTCTTCTGAACACCCCACGGGAGGACTACTGCACTGCGATGATCGGGTAATGAATGCAGGGCGTGGTCGAGGGTGCCGTTGGGCATGAACTCGTAGACCAAGACAAGCTCGTCATTCTCGCAGCACCGGCCGGCGAGGGGCACCAGGTTTTGGTGCCGACAGCAAGCGATGACGGTCGGCAGCTCGGCGGCATACGGGCTGGTGAGGTGCTCCACGCGGCCGAAGCGTTTGACGGCGACCCTCGACCCAGCAGCCAGCACCCCTTGGTACACGGTGGCGGAGGCGCCGTCGCCCAGGAGGTTGCTGTCGTGGAATTCCCCGGTCGCGAACATTACCTCGTCCAAAGAAATCCTCGTCAGCACTTCCATCCTTGGTTCGCCATTCACCGAGCTGCGTTTTCTGCTCCTAGTGCTGCTGACCTCCTCCTCACCACCACAGTCGCAGTCGCCGTAGTCCAAGTTCCATCGGAAACGCCACCAGAGAGTCACCGTGGTAGACGTTGCTATCAAGAAGAGAACGCCGGCAATGCCCCCGATGACCAGACCCAACCGAGGCAGACAGGGAGACGGACCTGGAGGAGGACTGATCTCATCGCTGCCGCTTCTGCTGTCGTTGCCGTCGGCTGGTGAAGAAGGTGGAGGAAGAGCGGGACGTGATGAGGAGGAGAAGCCGAAGGTGCGGAAGCTCCAGTTGTCGACGAGGTGAAGGGCGGCGCCGCGGCCGTTGGAGGCGGAGAAGCCGACGTACATAAACTCTTGGAGGAGCGCGGAGAGGTCGATGGGGGCGACGATCAGCGGGCGCGGTGGGCGCGAGTGCGAGTTGCCGAGCCAGACCCGCAGCATCTTGCGAGCGGCGCTGTAGTCGACCCACGCCGTCATTGGCACGCCCTTCTTGAGGTCGACGCCGGCGTCGCGCGCTGGGGCGGCGGCGGCGGATAAGATCACGCCGACGTCGACGTCCACGTGGTTGTCGTCGATGTCGCGGAGCAGGGGGTCGAGGATGGTGTCGAACTCGACGGCCACGGTGGCGGGGTCGGGGCAGGCGGCGGCGTTGGAGAAGAGGCCCAAGAAGCCGTTGGCGGCGCCGAGGAAGCGGGGGTCGGAGGTGAGGAGGAAGGCGAGGCCGTCGCCGAAGCAGGGAAAGGGGGCGAGACGGGGGGCGGAGTCTGAGGTAGAGGATGAGCAGGTGGTGGGTCGGATGGAGAATGTGAAGGTGGTGGCGAAGGAGGCCGGGGCACGAGTGGCGCGATCAAGAAAGCGGACGGGACATGAGTAAAGGGCTCGGCCGGCGCCGATGCCGGTGGTGAGGGTGTCGTAAGTGAGGCTGATGGTGCCGTTCTTGAGGGACGCGTCGCCGAGGAGGGTCATATTGCTGTCCCATGCGACGCTGCTGCCGCTGCCGCTGCCGCCCGTGCCCCGCACCCTCGCCGCCGTCAAGATGTACGTCCCAGCGTCGCCGGAGGAAGCTGCAGGGGACGAGGCGAGTAAGAGGACGAGGAGACACAGCAGAAACGCAAGACCTGGACGTCGGAGAGGAAATGTTATATCCTTACTCGAACGCAACCGCCGATGATGATAGATTTCCTGAGGCGAGTAGGGCGTCGAGGATGACGGTGAATTGCAAGCGCGAGCGTAAGATAATACCAATCAGAGTGAAGAGATAAAGAGTGATTGAGAGAAGAGGAGACAGAATTAGATGAGATAAGGGTTGAAGAAGCTAGAGAGATATAGAGTGGGGAGGAAAATGAGTAAGGAGGAGAAGCTCTTAATTCTCTATTTCCANCATAATAATCTCCTGTTTACAATACTACATCATATAATATCCAGATCTGTGATAAAATGTAAAATAAGGAAAACTGAAGGACTTCTACGCAAAAGTAAATAACAGAAAGTAGCTATTGGGCCCAATCCGAAGTGGGCTAGCCTCTGCTGCAGTCGGGTCCAGAGCGCCGGTCAATGCCCGAACCCGTACCCGAACCACCACTTACGAACCCGCTTCCCACTCCTTATTCCTTACTACTAGATACTCTTTCTCGCTGATCATAGATTCGATCTGATCCTCCCCTCCTTCCGCCCTAATTCTTTACTCGTCTTCCTTTTCCGCATCTGCCTTCCAACTGAGGGTCTTCGCTGGAATCTCGCCTGACGACCGGGATCTCGCCGGACGTTCCACCCCCTCCCCCTTCAGTCGACCCTTGTCCTCAAGGGTCGAAGTCCGGAAACTGAGCTCGGAGGTTCCAGTAATCCTCCCAAGTAGCCTCCGCCTCCCTCAAGTTGCTCCATTTAACCAACACCCTTGTCGCGGCGCGGTTTCCTTTCTTAACCATCTTCCTATCAAGGATCTTCTCTGGCTTGGCGAGTATCTGTCCTTCTTCACCCACTAAGGGCATAGTGGGCACAGCTTGGACCGCGGAGGGCGTTCCACGCTTGAGGAGGGACACATGGAACACGGGATGGATCTTCGAACCGTCGGGCAGTTGAAGTCTGTAGGCAACGGAACCTATCCGAGCTATGACTTTGAAAGGCCCATAATACCTGGCTGTGAGCTTGATGT
Source organism: Ananas comosus (assembly GCF_001540865.1). Taxonomy (NCBI): domain Eukaryota; kingdom Viridiplantae; phylum Streptophyta; class Magnoliopsida; order Poales; family Bromeliaceae; genus Ananas; species Ananas comosus. Next base: position 9,990,113 of record NC_033629.1, on the reverse strand, counting down.
TCTTCCTCAATGCTACGCTACTCTGTCGGTAAGGTTGTAATTTTAGGTATACCATCTCCCCTACTACATATTCTTTGTCCACCCTGCCATTGTTGGCGTTTTGCTTCATCCGATTCTGGGCCTCTTTGAGTCTCTCCCTGAGCATTTGTATCATAGTCTCCCTTTCCCGATTCCATTCTTTCACAGTTGGTCCAATTTCCATCTCTAGATTTACCACTGCGTAGGCGGGTGGGGGAAACCCGTATAAGGCTTGGAATGGGGTCATTCCCAAGGCGGAATGGTAGTTGTTGTACCACCACTCCGCTAACGCCAACCACTTATGCCATCTGTGGGGGTACTGGAAACTCATGCATCGTAGATAGGTTTCTAGGCATCTGTTGACCTTTTCGGTCTGCCCATCAGATTGCGGGTGGTACGCCGTGCTCATCCGCAGTTTAACCCCCAATAATTTGAAGAGATCTTGCCAGACTTGACTAGTGAATACCCTGTCTCGATCCGACACTATTCTCTTGGGTAACCCATGTAGACGATATATCACATCCAAGAACACCCTCGCAACATCTGGAGCGGTATAAGGGTGAGTGAGCGCGATAAAATGGGCGTATTTAGTAAGTCGATCCACCACAACTAGGATGGTATCCTTCCCTTCCGACTTGGGTAACGCCTCAATAAAATCCATACTAATCTCCTGCCGAGCTTGCTCAGGTATCGCCAATTGTTGTAACAGACCAGCATAGGGGGTTCCGTCTACCTTGTTCTTGATGCACACTTCGCACTCCTTAACTTTCTTCTCTATGTCACTCTTCATCCCTGGCCAGTAGAACAGCTGCTTAGCTTTTTTATAGGTGTGGGTGATTCCTGAATGTCCTCCTAGGGCTGAAGCATGTAAATGATCCAACAACCTTGCTTTTAAGTCTCCCGACTGCCCAATATATATCCTGGCCTTGTATTTTAATACCCCCGAACATAAGTATAGTTAGGTTGCGAATCTGGGCTCAGCAGTTCTTTAGCTATAATTTGTTGCAGATGGGAATCCCCTTCATAGCTCTCTACAACTTCTTGTACCCAAGTAGGAACAATAGCAATAATAGCCAGATTGTACCCTTCCTCTTGCCTCCTTCTTTTGGATAAGGCATTCGCAGCTAAGTTTTCTCTTCCCTTCTTGTATTGTATGGAGTAATCAAGTCCCATCAGCTTGATCATGCCTTTTTGTTGCACCGCAGTGGTGATCTTTTGCTCCAAAAGGTATTTAAGGCTTTCGTGGTCCGTCTTGATGATGAAGGGTCGTGTACTAATGTAGTGTTTCCACTTAGCTACAGCCATTAACACTGCTAAGAACTCCTTCTTGTAGGTCGACAACCCCATGTTCCTTTGGCAAATAGCCTTACTGATGAAGGCTATGGGCCTTCCCTCTTGAGTAAGTACTGCTCCAATCCCGTTGTCGCAAGCATCCACTTCTATAGTAAAAGGCTGGTCGTAATTAGGCATAGCTAATATGGGGGCCGTAGTCATGACCACCTTAAGCTTCTCAAAGGCCTGCCTCGCCTCCTCGCTCCAGCTGAATTTATCTTTCTTAAGCATCTCAGTAAGGGGTTTACTTATGCCTCCATAGCCTTTTATAAAGCGCCGATAATAGCCTGTGAGCCCCAAGAACCCTCTCAATTCCTTCACAGTGGTTGGTAAAGGCCAATTCTTCATAGCCTCGATTTTGCTGGGATCAGTAGCGACTCCCGTTTCAGTGATCAAATGCCCCAAGTACTCAACCTGTTTTTGCCCAAAGAAGCACTTGCTTCTCTTAGCAAACAAATGGTTATCCTGCAGGAGCTTTAAAACCACTTCCAAGTGTTGTGCATGTTCTTCCAACTCCTCACTGTACACAAGTATATCATCAAAAAAAACGAGTACGAATTTTCTTAAATAAGGTTCAAATACCTCATTCATTATGGCTTGAAAGGTCGCCGGGGCATTGGTTAATCCGAAGGGCATCACCAAGAATTCGTAGTGTCCCCGATGGGTTTTGAAAGCAGTCTTGTGTATGTCTTCGCTGTCCATCCTTACTTGGTGATAGTCGGACCTCAAGTCTATCTTCGAAAAGTATCGGGAACCTGCCAACTCATCCAGTAGATCATCAATTAAGGGTATCGGATACTTGTCTTTTATAGTCGCCTTATTTAATTGCCTATAATCCACGCATAGTCGCCAACTGTCGTCCTTCTTTTTTACCAATAATACCGGGGAAGCATAGGGACTTGAGCTCGGCTGGATGATGGAAGTTCTTAGCATCTCCTGAATTTGCCTTTCTATTTCATCCTTCTGATCATGGCTGTACCTATAAGGTCTTATGCTTATTGGTACAGTTCCAGGATGTAGCGGGATTTTGTGGTCTCTTACTCTTTGCGGGGGCAATCCTTGTGGCTCTTGAAAAACCCCTTCATACTGAAGCAGCACCTCTTGCACTCGTGGAGGTATGTTAGATTCTTGCCCCTCAAGCTGGGTAGGACAATACTGTCCAATAACACAGCAGTTTCCCTCCAACCCCGCCTTATACCATTGTTTGGCAGATATAGATTTCAGTTCCGCTGTCGATGCCCTTTCCTTGGACCCCTCAGCTATTCCCCTCAGTACAGTCTGTTTGCCCTCCTTATTAAATGACACGGAGTTATCACTATAATCGAAAGTAACCTGCCTATAGGCCCTAAGCCAATCTATTCCCAAGATCATACTTGACCCGTCTAATCTGATAACTCTCAGTTCAGCTTGGTATGGCTCCCCTTGCATGGTCCATTGGAAGCTAGCACACTTGAGCTTACTCATGACCTTGTGGCCATCAGCCACTGTCACTGCCAGGGGGGTAGCCGCCACCATTTCTGCTTTAACCTCTCGAGCCACCTGGTAATCGATGAAACTATGGGTACTTCCAGTATCTACCAAAATAGTTAGGGTCTTACCCTTTACTTCTCCTTGCACCTTAATGGTGTCATGAAGGTTCTGTCCACTGAGGGCGTGCACCGATACTCCCACCTCTTCTACCTCTTCATCATTGCTGGGGTGCTCTTCTTCTTCTTCGGTAGGTATCAATTGTTCATCAAAGATCTCGTCGATCACGGGACTAGCACATATCTGCAGGAGGGTTCGGTTTTGGCAGATATGCCCTGGTTGGTACTTCTCCCCACATTTGTAACACAGTCCCGCGGCACGCCTCTGTTCAAACAATTGCTTGCTTATCCCATATGGCTGATTCGAAGATCTTTGATGAACTGTTGAGGCTGTCTTCTGAGTGTTGTTCCCTTGTGGGGTCTCCCCAATGGCTCTGTAAGCCACCTTACTCTTCCTCATTATGATGCCCAATGCTCGCTCGTGTAATTTTGCTTGCTCATATACTTTTTCGAGAGTAGTTGGTCGCGAAAGGTCTATAAAAGGTACAAGCTCCTCCTTAAGGCCACTTATGTAACTCTCAATAAAATGCCTTTCGCTAATGGTAGGATTGAGGTATAGCATCCTTGTTCTTAACTCTTCAAACCTCTCCTGGTACCTTTCCACAGTACTGGTCTATGTTAATTTATTAAACTCTCTTATCATGTGCCCCATGTCGGACCCGTCGAACCTCCTACAGATAGCTTCCACCAGCTCCTCCCAGGTAATATCAAGTTTGTCAATCAAATACCCTTCCTTCCACCTATGTGCTCTTCCGGTGAAATGCATTGTGGCGATCTCAACCCATTGAAGCTCCGGCACTTGGTAGATTCTAAAATATTGCTCACAATGACTGCTCCACTCCCTCGGCTCTTCTCCCTGGAATGTAGGGAATTCGAGCTTGGGATAAGGTATGTGATGTTGGGATCTTCCTTGGTGCTCTTCTCCTCTCTCATGTAACCTGTGAGGGTTTGGTAGCAATCCTTTTCCTCTCTCTTCTCTTGCATTGTAGTTTGCATTGCCCCCAGCGCGGTTCTGATCCTGTTGCCTTCCTTCTTTAATAGTTAGTGATGCAGAACTAGTTGAAGTGTATCCTGAGGCTTGGAAATTGGGTGGTTGAGGCTGTGTAGTGAACATCTTGAGTAGCTGCTCATGTCTGCGAGCATTTTCCTGGAGCATGACTTCATGTCGCTTAGCTGCTTCAATTTGCAGAGCTTCGTATCTTTGTTGGCTCTCCTGTTGAATCTCATCCAACTGTTGTGCCAGTACCCCAAACTTCTTTGAGCAATCCAAGTTGAATTGCTTTAATTTTTCGTCCATCTTATCATTGCACTCCAAGGTGATGCTCTGTACCCTTTTCTCTATGGCTTGTACATAGTCATTGATCACTTTCAACCTGGTGCCCTCAGCCATCTCTACTCCCACTACGCTCTTCCCCTGCTTCTTACTATTATATTTAAATCGATTGACTCTTTTCACCTCAATCTTGTAATGGGCAAAAATTAAATTCCAAGGGAGCTGATGATGCCTAGCTGAAGCTAAGTCACTATTTCCTTATTGATGAAATAGTGACAATTTCCCTGACCCTTGGTACATTCGATGGCTACTATAATAATTCAGCAAGTATGATGCTAGAATTAAATCAAGAAGGCAATGGTGGGGATACCTGTGCTCAGAATCGCGCTCTGATACCAAATATGTTATATCCTGACTCGAACGCAACCGCCGGTGATAATAGATTTCCTGAGGCGAGTAGGGCGTCGAGGATGACGGTGAATTGCAAGCGCGAGCGTAAGATAATACCAATCAGAGTGAAGAGATGAAGAGTGATTGAGAGAAGAGGAGACAGAATTAGATGAGATAAGGGTTGAAGAAGCTAGAGAGATATAGAGTAAGGAGGAAGATGAGCAAGGAGGAGAAGCTCTTAATTCTCTATTTTCATAATAATCTCCTGTTTACAATACTACATATAATATCCAGATCTGTGATAAAATGTAAAATAAGGAAAACTGAAGGACTTCTACGCAAAAGTAAATAACAGAAAGTAGCTATTGGGCCCAATCCGAAGTGGGCTGGCCTCTGCTGCAGTCGGGTCCTCCAGACTCTTCTAACGGTCGGGTCCAGAGCGCCGGTCAATGCCCGAACCCGTACCCGAACCGCCACTTACGAACCCGCTTCCCACTCCTTATTCCTTACTACTAAATACTCTTTCTCGCTGATCGTAGATTCGGTCTGATCCTCCCCTCCTTCCGCCCTAATTCTTTACTCGTCTTCCCTTTCCGCAGCTGCCTTCCAACTGAGGGTCTTCGCCGGAATCTCGCCGGACGACCGGAATCTCGCCGGACGTTACAGGAAAGAGTGATGAGCGGGGTTCCTCCATCTCCTTCGCTCTCTTTCTCTCTCTCTCTCTCTCTCTCGCTCTCTCCCGGGATCAGAAAAGAAGAAGATGATGTGCGGGTGTCGCGTCAAAGAAGAGGGTTCGATCTTTGATTGAAGGAGGGGAGAAACGAAAGCAAAAATGATTTAACGATGGTACTGTCCGAAACATTTATATAAACGGTTGAATCCAAAGCCGACGGTTTGGAGGGGGCAAAATAAAAATAAAAATAAAAATAAAAATAAACATAAAAATTTGAAATGAAATTTTAATTTAAATTCAAGTTCAAATTATAAAGACAATTTTTAAAATTTTAAATTTAAATTCAGATTTTAAATTTAATTTTTAATTTATATTCAAATTCAGATTTTGAAATTTAGATTTTGAATAAAATTTTAAATTTTATTTTAGATTTTGATTTCAAATTTCAAAATAAAAATTTCAATTTGATTTAAAATGTCAAATTCAAATTCAATCTCAAATTTTATAGTCAAACTTTTCAAATTTTAAATTTTTAAATTTAGATTTGAATTTAAATTCAACTTTTGGATTAACTTTTAAGGTAAATTCAGGTTTAAATTTTGAATTCAAATTTTAAACTCAATTTTAGATTTTGATTTTAAATTTCAAATTCAAGCCAATTACACGAACTGAATTTTTACGTATTATATTAACTGTACAGATGTTGGAGAGAAAATGTTCGCTAAAATAGATTAACCGTAGAACTCTCACGGAAGCAAAAGAGAGAGAGATAGATGAGAGAAGCATAAAAAAGTGTCTGCTCCACAGAAGAATAAAGTGTCAGGTTAATAGCAATTTAACTCGACGTCAGTGGATCCTATAAAAATTAGTAAGCACAAGAGGCTAAGTACTACACTTCGTAACTGCAATTAGTATACCTTCACGAGCACATTAAATTTTTTTTTTTAATATATTATAGAGAGGGAAAGATCAATTTGATGGGAAATACATTATGTTAGGAGTTACGCAAAACTTTGATCAATTTGTTAGTATCATAAAGGAAACTAACTTATAATCTAACCCCAAAACTTTTCTTTTAAGTTGATGATGAGTTAATTAAAGTCTTCCTCTACCTAATATGGTAACCAAAGTTAAATTCCCTTCTAGGCTATCCATCAAACACCATTATCACTGCACCAATCCTCTCCAACAAATCCTATATCTCTAACGTTAACGGGTGCCTAACATCTCCCACCAAGAACTTAACCACCTCCCCATTCACCTCAACCGAGCTAAACCCCTTCTCCTTTTGCACCCCTCTCTCCACCATCCTATCCCTCACCTCCCCAACCTCCTCCCACCTTCCAACTATAGCGTACAAGTTCGAAACGCCTACGTCGAATCCTAATCCTAATCCTAATCCTAGTTCCGATATGCGCTTCCCCAACTTCTCTGCGAGAGCAGGGTCAGCATTGTGCGCCCAGGCGTGGAGCAATGCGCCACACACGGCGTGGTTAGGCTCGAAGGGCATCGAGCTCACAACGCGCTCCGCCACGTCTATGTGCCCGGCGCGGCCTAACAAATCCACGATTGCGCCGTAGTGCTCCATTCTCGGTTTGATTCCGTACACGCTCGGCATTTCGTCGAACAGCTTGAGGCCCCGCTCGGCCATGCCCGAGTGGGCGCAGGCGTGGAGCGCGCACGTGAAGGTCAAGCTGTCGGGCGAGAGCTTTTCCCGGCCGACCACTTCGTCGAACAGGTGGATGGCGTCCTCGCTGCCGGCGTGCGCGGCGATCATGGCCGTCCAGGCGGACGCGTATCTGACCGGCATCGCGCGGTCGAACACCCGGCGCGCGGAGTCCAAGCTCCCGCACTTGGCGTACATGTGGACGAGGCTCGTGCAGAGCTGATTGCGGCGCGCGCTGCGGATGCGCCGTGTCACGCGGGGCGGTCCGAGGCGGAGAGCATTGCTGGAGAGAAGAGGAGGAGGCCGTGGGCGCGGCGGTGGGTCGAGGACGAGTACCTGGCGAGGCGGAGAGTCGAGGGCGTTGAAGGGAACGGCGGCAACACTCCTCCGCTGTGCTGGGGCATTCGGTCGAACAGTGGACTGGGCGTGGGTGGGACGGAGGCCGGGAGGCAGGAGGCAGTGGAGGAGGGACCACCGGCTTGGCCGACGTTGGGGGTGGGGGAGGAGCACTCATTTCGGGCCGTCTGGCGGAGAGCCAGGTGCTGGAGGTGGCGAGGAGGGCGAGCGGCAAGGAGGGGGGATGAAGAGGCGCTCAGGAGCGGACGAGGGAGATGAGGGAAAAGGGGCGGGTCGGGGGAGGAGGGAGCCGAGCGGAGCATTAGGCAGAAGAGTGGGCAAGGCAGAGCGGAGGGGAAGGAGGGGGGAGGAGCGGACGAGGCGCGCGAGTAGGCCGGAAGAGGCATGGGCTTGGCGGCGGGGGGATGGTGGTATCGGCGAGTATGGGTTGATGCGGGCGCGCGTCGAGTGGGGACGAGAGGAGGCTCGGGCGAGGCGGCTGGCATGGGTGTTTTCTCGATCATGGCTCGTTTTGTAGTGCGAGAAAACCGAAACAATGCGAGACTAGAGAGGGTCCCTTTGCTACTTAACGGTCACGAATAAAATGAAAATTGATGAAAATTGATCCGGGTTGGTGGAGCTTCTGCACCGATCAGCTCCCAATATGAAGGTGGGTTGAGATTGTGAGAATAAAACGTATAGAAAAATATAGCACATTTCAAATCTATCTTGATCCGTCAAGAAAATAGAGTGAGAAGCGAAATACATCGTTCTTTCTTTGTTAGGTCAAAAATCTACTCCTGTCATATTCTGCCCTGTATGAAATAATAATTGCAGGCCAAAATAAAATTAAAATTAATTCATCTCGAACTTGGCCCGTTGACAAAAACGAAGCAAGAGGTGAAAGACCCCTCTAAGCAAAGATTCAAAAATCGGGTGAAATCAACCCGTCCGATCATGACTCAATCTATAAATGGTTTCAGTTCACTCTATTAAATTGATCAGTTAAAAAATTATTCTGAAACATTTGAGTCAGTCAAATTTTTTTTCTATTAGCATATATTAGTCTTAGAAAAGTAAAATTAGGAAACTTATATATACTTAATATAATATAAAAATCAATATTTTATAAATTAAGTATAATATTGAACAATAATATATGTATATTTTATATAAATAAAATTAAAAATAATAACTAAATATTTATGAAGTAGTGTCACTACTCAATATATTCTTTCTTAAGTTTAGATGTTTACTAGAAAAGCAAAAGGTTTAGACCAATTCACAATATCGTGATATAATAGAAAGAGCCATACTATCTATACCTGAAAAGTAGTTACATACCTTACACACTCTCCATCTAAGGAACAAAATTTTCTAACTAGTTTTATCAATTCTTCTTTTTAATATTAAAAATCTAAGAATATCTTCCAAATTCTTGAACGTGTAGGCGCAAAATTTACTCAGGTGTACTAGTAGCATCCTCTCTATTGAAATTAGTCCATACATACAACATTGCCTCTTCAAATATATACATACTGATGAACGAAATTATGTCAATGGAATATCCTGAATAAAATTTTCATACATCCAATTAGAGCCTCTTTGCGAGAGAGAGAGAGAGGTGATAATAGAAATTTTATAATACATCTAATTGCTAGCAGCAAAATATGACATCATTTTACAAAAACTTTCAGAGTTATACGTGGAGTAATGATCACTGTACAAGCCAAACCACTCAAAGCAGCTTCTTCACAAAACAAGTGCCCCAAGATCCCGTAGAATGGAGACAAAGCATTGTAAAGCATAATGCCACCAGAAAGTAGCAGGGTAAACTTTTAGTTGGAGAAATGAAGTGATTTATATTTCGCCCGGTCAAGGGCACAAAACTCAAAGATCCTGCTTCAGTGTGATGTCGACAATACCGACAGCAGACTTCGATTGGTAATGTTCATCTGTGTCTACTTCTTCAATCTCCTGAAATGATTCAAACAACACTCAAAGGTTAGTCAACGCAAGTATGGAATGGTCCTAATAAAAAAGTATAATGAACAAAAAGAAGATTATGTTACTTAATTCGATCAAAAGGGGGAAAAAAAAAAAAGGTTATTCATAGAGATGACAACTTCAAGATGTTACATCCTTGAGATACCCCTGCACAAACTACCGACTAACACGTCCTTGTCGATCCTAGAATTAAATCTGAATTTTCATTTCTACCCTTCAGAAACTTAATTTCGTACGTCTATTATCTTGTACCTAAATGATCCTCTTCTGAGAACTTATGATACAAAACTAACATGAGGACAAGCCCTAAACCCTAAACCCTAAACACCTACACACAAATGAAGGAAATATCATATTGAGCGACAACAGCGCTGCAACAACGCACACAGAAGGTATCTCACTTTTCTCTTTCCTTTTATCGGAGAAACTATAGCCAGTGCATCCATACATCAGCTCTCCACCCCAACTAATATACTATCTGGAGAATCGGGGTCCTTTGTTTAAAATTGGATGGTTGGTTTCGAAAAAAGAGATTGAATGGAAGGCTGTTGAGCAGATTGAATCAATTTTCCTAGCCAGGATAGAAAAGGAGATGGAAACGGCAACATAAATTATCAATCAACTAAACAACATTTAGGACATCCTAGAAAGCTAGTAGCCACAATAGGGTCAAGCAAATAAGGCTCAAGCTGGTCAAAAATTGATCGGAAAAAATGATAAGTTTAAGCGGGCACTCGGATTTTAGGAACTATTACCATCTTTTCATTCTCCTAAGAAATGATGAGAGTATTACAATGCTTGACAATTCTAGTTTATATTTTTTGAGAGAAATATTGATAAGTGAAATTAGACAACTTATACAAGTAAAATGCCAAACTATCTTCCGAGAACTTAACCAGTTGAGATCCCCATTAACAGTTTGGTGCTAAATTACCCTACCAACAATATTACCAACAGATAAAATAATTTTCATCTATTTGTTGAATCAATGACACTTTATGACAAATGATACATCTCTTTGATTTCATTGCCCTGGATTTTCCATATTATTCCTTCTTCACAAAAAACTAATGGTGAAAACATGCAAATGATGATCGTCCAATGCAAGTTGTTAAACTCAAAAGCTTGTCCTTCAAACTAGATAAAGGCCTCATTGGGCCGACGAAGCCAACAATTTTTCTATTATGACATGGAAGTTAGAGATTCTGGTTTTAATGGAGAGCTGAGCATCTAACCCCCAAATGTACAAACTCTAACTTGAACCAACCCGTTTATGACTTGCCAAAGGAACTGCCGCCTTTAATACTTTTAGAAGAACTTAATTTTTATGCATTACAAATTTCAGGGACTAGATGGCTATAAAAAAAAAATACGAAGATGCAATTCAAATGGAGGTCAAACACTTTAGGGACTAAATTTGTACTTCAATCCAAAAAAGAACTTGTTAGAGCTTCTTGAACAGCTTAGCTCTACAGGAAGAACGTTTCTAAACAGCTCCAGATGAGTCAAAACTCGAGCAGACCAAAACTAGCAAAGACAGTATGATGCAAATTGAATTCTAGCTAATATACAACAAGAACTGATGACAGACACTTAATTCCAACAGGAAAAACAGAAATTCTATGTCAAGCAGAAATTTGAAACCCCAAAGACTCTGCTCCACCTATCTTATTCACATGTACAAAGTGGAATTGCACTGACTACAGAGCTTGATTTATTTGGACAATGAAATACAATGCCATATTCTAATACAGCAGCGGACAGCATGATGATCAAGGAATAGACAAATTCGATTTCCAGGTCGGTTGATCTTGCCAGTCATCTGCCTATCAATTATAAGCTAGAGGAAACAGCATTGAAAAACTACAACAGTCGTGATTTTAAAGATAGTGTTTTCAACCTATGAGGTGGTTTATCATGTCTTAGAAAATTAGAATTGGTCAATACTAGCTCATTTTATGAGGATTCAAGCCTCCTAACAACCAATCAATAAGTTACCCTTAGTAAACAAGAGGACAGACAGAAAAAAATATATTACTAAGTTTTGTTGCAAACCAAATCTTATAGATGTACAGATAGCAAATTATCCGCCTTTACAGTCCACCACATGTAACTTGTATGTTAAAAAACAAATAAAAGCAATAATACCAAACGAGGCATATATGTTTTACTGATCATTCTTAATGCCTGAGGATTTGAAATGCATTCAGCCAGACGGTTGGAACTCACAATTAATGCTAGATAAAGATACAGGAACAAAGTTAAATATAATGCTTGTAGTTTCTACTAGTAGACATACGAGAGTGAGAAATTTGTTTAACTTGCACGATGCTGATCTAAATTGTAATTAGGACTATAGTTGACACCATAGATAAATAGCCATGTCTGTCAAAAATGAAAACCAGACAACACCCACATTTATATTTTCTGAGTTGAAGTGTAGGAATCTTAAACTAATTTTCTCTACCTACTTAAATGTGTAGAATATTTGCCAACGGAAAGAATAACTAGTAAATATTTTCTCATGTTCGCTAACAAAACCTTCTTTGTACAGAAGCAAATAGAAATGGATCATGCAATGTATATTGCAACAAATTACCTGGACGATATCCTCCCCTTTTATAATCCGCCCAAACACAATAAGCTTGTCATTCAAGTCAGGAATTGGTGCAATAGTAATAAAGAGATCAAATCATTTACTATCCCGACTAGCCTTCGTGGTTCCTAGCATGAAATCCTCATGCTTTGGGCTGCAAACAGTATAAAAAAGTATCATAATCCCTTTCTTAAAAGGTATGAAAAAAATGTGGTAGATGTTTTTTTTTTTTGCATATATACTCATGAACATGAGAAATTATGATAACACCCTTGCAAAATTAGCATTTGCATAAATGCTCTAAAATTAATATTTTATTGCTTAGATGCCCCTGGCAGAAACACTCACACAAATAAGCAACAGTTCACTGCCCACTTTGAAGCGATACTTGCACAATTTCTTATATTTGCAAGGATATATATGTTAAAAATCAGACATAATAAGATACACTATTTGACTGTACATAATCTGACAGCAAGTTGACCATGTGCTTTTCCTTTTGATATCCAATCTTCCACAGCTTCATGTTTCTGAGAATCACCTCCTTGATTTACATAGTTTTTTATGACATGATGGAACAACGAAGTTTTGAAATATTCTTTCTAGCTGAGTCGCATGTAGCACATATATCAGGTCAATGCTAAGAAAAGATGTAAGAAAAAAGGAAATAGATAAACCAAAATATCATCCAGGTTGACATAGAGTTTTTATTAATTATTGAACTCAAGTAGAAGTCCAATTCTGAGCTATTTCTGAACCTAATATTAATTGTCCATGTTCATGGCACCGAATAAAGTGCGAAAATTGAATTCACTTGAATAGATAGAACAATATGAATCATGAATTTTTACGGCAAATTAGCATTTACTTATTTTATGCACGAAAATTGCAAAGGCAAGCCTGGTAGTTGAGGTCTCCTAAAGATGCTATGTCGATATTATAGTATGCCCATTTCTGTCATTGAAAATGATCATTGCCACTTATGAACTATAATCTCATCTCAATCATCTATTACCAGTAGTGATTGAAAAGGTGCTCCTTAGACGCGAGCCTAGGCGCCTAGGCGCACGGTGCACAAGTCGGCGCCTAGGCAGCCCCTTTGCTTGCGACATTGCCTAGATGTGCGCTTAGGTGCGCCTTGGACTTTTTTAAACACTAATTACCAGCCTATTGCTACAAAGCCAATTAGCAGGATTTACATTTTGAAAACTTTTTCGATAGAGTAAGCAATCATTACAAAAATTTTAGCTTATCGACGAGAATTTAAAAAGATGGCAATTCTTATTTTTTTGCTATATCTTCAAAAGCAATAAACAAAGCGCTTGACAAATTTCACATAGGTCGAAATTTCTGGTACTGCTTTTTTAAGATATATGGTACGAAAGTTACAAAGAATAGCATAACTACATGAGGACTTAGAAAGTATATTGACATCAACTAGAGACAAAGTAACCACACAACATGAAAATCCATAGACAAGCGAAATAAAAGCACGGTCAGTAAAGAACAAAATGCCCTTGATCTTGGCTGCGAAAATGTAAGAAGAGATAACAAAGAAAAGTGAATAAAGACGGGGTGATGTTCCCGGGACACATGGAAAAACTTGAAATAGGACCAGAAAGCTCTTCAAAGAAAGGAATAGCAAGGATTTATAGATCAATTCAAGACAACCTGGATGATGCAACATTATATGCTTATTACTGACGGTCTTTCCAGGGTAAGAATGTATGGAGACCACCTCCGCTTTAGGCCACTTTAAATCCGGCCCCAACATATATATATTTTTGGATTGACATCTCTCATTTTTTTTTTCCTATTTAATATTGAATTATTAAAGCAGCAGAATACACAGTCAACAGTTCTATTAGTTGTTAGCATGTTAGTACTTACTATCAACAGAATCTACAATTGCGTTAGCTCAAGAGTAGTGCGGCTACAAACTTTGATGAGATCCCTAGATTAGCTGATGGGGAAGTAGCCTAGGGTTGAGAGAGCTCCCGCACATTTTAACCTTTTTTTCTAATATTTCCTCATTAAGCATTTATTCTTTCTGTCACTTTCCTGCTTTATTTTACATATTTTCCCTACCCCTCTCCATTTATGCTACTGTCTAATTGGCTAATCTTCTTCTGCCTTTCACTAGATAAGTAGCTAGTAAGTACTAACTTTGTAGTCTTTTACAATAATCAAGAGCATCATTTTAAGGCTTCAAGACTTATATAATACCGAATAATTAATGGGATACCAAAGAAAGAAACAAGAAGTAAAGGCTCCAAAGATACCGGACAATCAATGGGATACCAACGAAAGAAACAACAAGTAAAGGTTCCAAAGAGAAAATTGTAAATTTCCTTGTTAGTTACAAATGCTCACCATGGCTCAACAAACTTGTCCATAACATCAGGAGAAGCATCCTTGAAAAGTTCTGCAGTTATTGAACCTTAGGTCGTGACCAAAACCTATAGAAAAATCACAAAAAGAATAATATTTATGGCCTACTTAACTCCAATTGCCTGTATAAATCCCAAAAACATAGTACCATAAGCATAAAATAGCTGATTCCGATATTTGATTTAAAAAGACTAAATAAGCACATCTGATAAACATGGAACTTAAATGCAATCTAATAAGCAAGTTAGTTCCAAAACCTACTAAACCGATCAACAACCAGATATCAGTATATAAAAACAGGGGCTTTGATATAAAAACTGAGGCTTTGGCCTTTGTGTATTTAATTTTGTGATTAACATCTAAGCATACTAACTTAACAAGAAGTGCTGCATGAAACTTCTATTTTAGAATTATATGGGAAAAAAAGCATATCATATTATATCATACTGTAGAAGAAACTTATACTTAATGAGATGATTATGGATGGCATTATGATGATAAGATGCATTTACACTATTACGAGTCAATGTTATTGATAGTTTTATTTTTTGAAATAATAACCAACATTACACTTTGCTGGTTTTAGCATCTCAGAATTCCCTCTTTTCTTCATTTTCCTAATGTCTGGACATTGTGATTTAATCACCATGTACAGTATCATAGAACATTGGAACAAAAAAACAATGATCAAGCTTACCAAGTTTATCATACTTATTTGAAAACGGTAATTTATTACTATACTTATGTTTGCCAAACACCTAACTAATGTTTCTCAAACATAGCACAAAACTAATTCCAAAAGCCAAGCCCAAAGGACACTTGATTGCCATCTCTTTTTATTCTACATAATGATCTTAGACATACATCTGGTGAGAACTATTGCCAACTATATCTCCAACAGTTAAAAAAGAAAAATTATGTTCTTGCTGGAATTTTCTAATTCAGGATCATGATTCAAAGCCTTTTGATAAGTTGTCAAACTCTAAAATTGGGTAAATTAATAAGTTCAATAAGATAGCTGTATTTATAATAAACAGCCCAGATTGTACTTTGAATTAATCAACTTTTCAACTAAATAGATAATCTACATAGAACAACAACTTACAACATAGCTAGGTATATTGAACTTCCTTGATTCTCCAGATGACTCCAGTGCGCCATACAAGAAAGAAGAACAAAAGGAGTATTTAAGTATTAACATAATCATATTGCTATCACCTCATATTTAAATAAAAAAAGGCTAAATTGCACGTTTGGTCCTCAAACTATGAGAGGGGTGAAACTTTGGCCCTCAAATTTTAGCTTGTTGTAATTTCTAGCTCAAACTTCTACAATTGTTGCAATCAAGTCCAATAACCAAATTTAGTTGACTAGTATCGCTATGTGGAAATGACTTAACAGTGTTGTGATTGATGATGCGCTAATAATTAAAATGTCATATTACTTTTATGTAAGCAATGCTTTAAATATTTAGTGAACTAAATTGGATTGTGAGGCCTGATTGCAACACTTCTGAAAGTTTGGGCCGAAAATTGCAATAAATTAAAATTTGAGGACCAAAATGTAACCCGCCTCATAGTTTTAGGACTGAACGTGCAATTTAGCCTAAAAAAAGGTACATAAAAGGAAAAATTGAAACATGTTCAGCATCAAGTTATATATACTAGGTATTACTTGCTGATGCATTTAGCTGCCATTCTACATAGGGATGAGCATGGGAAAAAAAAATAGTGAAACCAAACCAAAACCAACAATTTTGTTTTGGTTTGGTTTCATTTTGGCTGTAAATGGTTTGGTTTTGGTTTGTTTGGTTTTGGGTTAAAATATTGAAAACCCAACCCAAACCCAAAACCACCGAACTGTATATTTTTTTATTTATACGTGTATGTATCTATATATTTGTATAAGTTTGTTTGTATAAGTATATCTAATGGTTATGCATATGAATATATCAATATTTAACTCAAAGTTATCACTTAATACGACCAAGTCAATCCCAAAAATCAATTTCATACATAAAAAATTAAACAAACTTACAAATAAAGTATTCAAATAGTCTATAAAATTCTAACCGTTCAAACCGACAAGCAAAACCCAAACGAAACTGAAATTTTTGGTTTTGTTTGGTTTTGTTTTTGACACCACTATTTTGGTATTAGTTTTGAATCTTTTGATTTTCTCAAACTGAATTAGATTGGTTCGATTTTAATTTATCTTGTAACCCAAACCAATCCGAACCATGCCCATCCCTAATTCAACATTTACGACGTACAAACCTATGTTATTGGGTAAGAACCAAAGAAAAGAGAGCATAGAAAAGATTTAGATTACTGTACCTCAGATTAGGCAAAATGATCTATTGTTCATTGCTCAACCTGCACTAGAGATGCCCAAATTATATCCTAATATGATAGCGAGTAGTGGGAAAACAACAACTATTACTAAAAAATATTATCATGAAGATTCATGCTAGGTTAACTTAATCTGTTGAACTTCCAGTGTGAGTATACACTAATAAGATACTAAATAGTAAAAAAAACAATTATGAGCTGGTAAATATTAACATGCAGATTCAGGTCAGATTACCATAATCTTTTGCACTTCTAGAGTGAGATTATAAGATAGGTTATGTTAAAACTCCCTAAAAAAATACATGTTAATCAAGAAATGTTTACCTATGATGCCAATGTCTGTAAGTAGCATACAAAGACAAAACAATTAAGATAATCATAAGGTTCCAAGTGATGATAGTTGTAAGACCAATTCGAGTTGGACCCTTCTTTTTGCTCTGGATTAACAATGATTGAGGTTTGATCTTCGCCATTAGGTGCTCCGGCTAAAAAGAGAATCTTCAAACCTTCCTATCCAACGGCAAGAAAAATCAAGGAGCAAGTAAAAACATGTTGAAAGATAGACATAAAATGTCTCGCACGTTGAAACAAACACAAAACTATAACTAATACGGCATTATAAAGAGCTGGTGAATATCAAATTTCAGGAAGTGCGAGGGTTGATATATAACAAATTTGGTAAATTTGGTGGTGTTTCCAGCTAACCAAACCAAGTTATGTTGCAGTGAACACTAGAGCCGTCGAAATCCAGGAGAGGAAGCCGGAAAAATAAAGGCTGAAGGATCAGCAATTCAGCATCCAAATCAAAAAAAGCTTTTGACAGTTTTGAGAAGATTTTTCCAAATCAAACTGATGAATCGTCCGATGTGGCATGATGCTAGACAAATTGGTACGCATAAAAGGTTTCATAATAGATTACAATTTTATCTAAAACAGCAGATCCATATCTATATATCATCTTAAGCAATCTACAAATATCAAACAATTTTTGTTTGTTTGACTTGGTACAACTATTCAATTCTTACTCATAGTCACAATATTCTCCATTT
The DNA here is from genome assembly GCF_001540865.1 of Ananas comosus. Classification (NCBI taxonomy): domain Eukaryota; kingdom Viridiplantae; phylum Streptophyta; class Magnoliopsida; order Poales; family Bromeliaceae; genus Ananas; species Ananas comosus. The sequence continues at coordinate 9,972,445 of NC_033629.1, read as the reverse complement.
TTTATAGAAACTCATGAATAGTACAAGTATTTTTTATTGTTCAAATATTTTGCCAAATCTTTCACTAACCAGAGATTGACCAAACGATCATAGACTACGAATAATTGATGAATATATTAATTATGTTTTCTATGTTTTCTGACTTTTTGATTGCACAAAAATTTTCTACTTGTTTTACTATTTCAGGAAAGCTACTGCCAAAATTTTCTATACTCCCCTATTATCACCAAACCTTATTAAAACTTGTGATAAATTTTGTTACAAACAGCCATAAAAAAAAAAGGTATATAACAAAAGAAATACACAAGAAAGGGAAAATCCTAGACATTTTCACTTGGTAAAGTCAAGGAAGCCGCTGCTATCAAATCTAAGAACCAAGCAATTAAGCAAACAAAAAGCGATATCAAGTTCATATTTTGCATGCAAATTCAAACAAATCTTAGGGTTATGATGATTAAACCAACTACCAATTCCGTGATTACAGCGGAAAACCAAACAATTAAGAATACAAAAAAGGGGAGGAAACGACTTCAAATTCATGCTGGGCATAAATAATAGGGTTAATTGCATACAGCTCCATGTAAACATAGCGAATTGCAAATATATCCCTACAAAATTCAACTTTCATATATTATCCTTGCAAAGTCCTTATGTTTTTAAATAAGTCCCTGCCATTTAAAATTTTAATTATTTAAACTAGAACCGCGAGCTCAGAGGTGCCAATTACCCCGTAATCACTCAACTCGTGGTTAGTTTGATTTTCTAAGCCCTAATTCTTTTTTTTTAAATGTTGTTTTTCATTTGCTTAGTTCGTTGATTCTTCGCCCTAACATCTCGATTCGTGGTTGGTTTGATCCTTTTAGCTCTAAGATCTGTCCTATTGCTCCATACCTAATTTATAGCGTATGGAGCCATCATCACTTTTGACCCTTCTCTGTTCCCAAAAAGGAAAGAGGAAGGGCTAGTACTGGGTGTTATCATTCCCCGAAGTGCTCAAACAGAAAACAAAAGCCTGTACTCTTCATCTAGAGTCACTCCGATCACTGCCTTCTAGTCTTCCCTACTTCGTGGCGGTAACTTTGTTGTCCCAAGATACGTTTTGGCATCCTTCACGGTATATGGTTTTCCAAAGACTCTTAGCAATTCTAACTGACGAGGTTCTTCCAGGTCCTACTGAGACAACTACATTTAGGACAAATCTTAGGGCTAAAAAGATCAAACCAACCACGAATCAAGACGTTAGGGCAAAGAATCAGCAAACTAAGCAAACAAAAAGCAACATAAAAAAAAAAAAAATAGGGCTTAGAAAATCAAACTAACCACGAATGGAGTGATTACGAGGTAATTGGTACCTCCGAGCTCACGGTTCTAGTTTAAAATATTAAAATTTAGACAAACAACAATCTGAAAAGAAAAAAAAAGGCTCTATTAAAGTTTTAGCAACACAAATTTACAAAGAATTACAAGCTACAGTTCAATTCTCTCTATTAAAGTTTTGGCAACATAAATTTAAAAACAATTACAAGTTACGATTCAATGCAATTATGTTTCAATTTTTTTACGATTTAGTTCATTCCATTAGTTTAAAATTAGAGAGAGAGAGAGAGAGAGTTGACCTGAAGGTTAGAGAAGCTTGCAATTTTTTGGGTTGGAATAGAAACTAGAGGAGAAAGAGATGGAGATCAATCGAAGGAGAACGAGATATTGAGTTGGAAATTTAAAAGAAGCTTTTTTTACCTGACATGCTTTGGTTGTTGGCAAAACCTCCTTCAATATCTTCGTCGGCTAGTAGCAACAAGGTTCTATCGCTCATTCACTTCCTTTTTTTTTTGTCATTCAAATCTCAGAGCAATCTAAAAACTAAAAATTGGATAGTATCCATAGCTAGATACTTTTCAACCCAACTATCTCTATATTTAATGTAAGGGTGGAATTTTTCAATCAGTTTTTTCTTCTAGAAAAATATATTATAACCAGTGAAATATAGTCAGTGACCTCTTGATCATATTGCAAGAGAGTGAGATTACATGCTTTGAAAATCATCCCCATCCTAACTCATTCAATGAAACAGATCACAACACAGGCCAATATATAGGTTGTAAGGGCGACATTTTTCAATTAGTTTTTTCTTCTAGAAAAGTATAGAATAACTAGCCAAGCAAGAGAGTAAGATTCCATACTTTGAAAACCATTCCTAGCCTAAGTCATTTAATGAAACACACCACAACATAAACCTATTAAGGAAAGAGAAATACTAAGTTTACGATTGAAAAAGAATTGTAATTCCTACCATCTCTTATCCAAATACTAATTCCTATTTGGTTTAAAAACAAAAAATGACAATGATAAAACAATAGATAAAAATTAACTTTCATACGACAGTGTTACAGGATGATAATTCAATTTGGATTGTAAAATACTTCAACAGAGAAAGTTATAAATGAAGGCTCTTGCATTAAACATTGGGTATTGAATGAAAATAGAACCAATTTTCGTTTTGCTTATAAAAATAGCTTTTGAATAAGAATATTGTAGAATTACAGTTTATTTTCGATTGTAGATCTAGCATCCTTTTTCAAAAAAAGCAAATAAACAAAAGACTACATATGAAGGCGAAGGTTCTCTTATTAGATATCAGGTATTGAATGATAAAAAAAAAAAAATAGATTATAGTTTTATCTGAAATAGCAGATCCATATCTATATATCATCTTAAGTAATTTACAAATATCAAACAATTTTTTTTTGTTTGGCTTGGTACAACTATTCAATTCTTACTCATAGTCACAATATTCTACATTTTTTTTTTAGAAACTCATGAATAGTTCACGTATTTTTTATTGTTCAAATATTTTGCCAAATCTTTCACTAACCTGCAGAGATTGACCAAATGATCATAGAATACGAATAATCGATGAATATATTGTTTTTTGACTTTTTGACTGCACAGAAATTTTCTACTTGTTTTACTATTTCAGGAAAGCTATTGCCAAAATTTTCTATATTCTCCTATTATCACCAAAACTTATTAAAACTTGTGATAAATTATGTTACAATCGGCCATAAAATCAAAAGGTATATAACAAAAGAAATACACAAGAAAGGGAAAATCCTAGACATTTTCACTTGGTAAAGTAAAGGAAGCCGCTACTATCAAATCTAAGAACCAAGCAATTAAGCAAACAAAAAGCGATTTCAAGATCATATTTTGCATGCAAATTCGAACATATCTTAGGGTTACGAGGATTAAACCAACTACCTATTCAGTGATTACAGCGAAAAACCAAAAAATTAATAATACAAAAAAAGGAAGAAAAACGACTTTAATCTTATGCAAGGCATAAATAATAGGGTTAATTGCATACAGCTTCATGTAAACATAGAGAATTGCAAATGTATCCCTACAAAGTTTAACTTTCTTATGTGTTATCCCTGCAAAAGTCCTTATGTTTTCAAAATATCACCCGACCATTTAAATTTTAATATTTTAAACTAGAACCACGAGCTCGGAGGTGCCAATAACCCCGTAATCACTCAATTTGTGGTTAGTTTGATTTTCTAAGCCCTAATTCTTTTTTAATGTTGTTTTTCATTTGCTTTGTTCATTAATTCTTCGCCCTAATGTCTCGATTAGTGGTTGGTTTGATCCTTTTAGCCCTAAGATCTGTCCTAAATCTGGTTGTCTCAATAGGATCTAGAAGAACCTCGTCAGTTAGAATTGCTAAGTCTTTGGAAAACCATATACCGTGAAAGATGCCAAAACGTATCTTGGGACAACAAAGTAATCCCCACGAAGTAGGGAAGACTAGAAGGCAGTGATTGGAGTGACTCTAGATGAAGAGTACAGGCTTCTGTTTTCTGTTCGAGCACTTCGGGGAATCGAGACGTTAGGGCGAAGAATCAGCGAACTAAGCAAGCAAAAAGGAACATAAAAAAAAAATAATTAGGGCTTAGAAAATCAAACTAAACACGAATTGAGTGATTACGGCATAATTGGCACCTCCGAGCTCGTGGTTCTAGTTTACAATATTAAAATTAAAACAAACAAAAATCTGGAAAGAAAAAAAAAGGCTCTATTAAAGTTTTAGCAACACAAATTTATAAAGAATTACAAGCTACAGTTCAATTCTCTCTATTAAAGTTTTGGCAACATAAAGTTAAAAACAATTACAAGTTACGATTCAATCCAATCAAGTTTCAATTTTTTTACGATTTAGTTCATTCCATTAGTTTAAAATTAGAGAGAGAGAGAGAGAGAGAGAGAGAGAGAGAGAGAGATGACCTGAAGATTAGAGGAGCTTGCAATTTTTTGGGCTGGAATAGAAACTGGAGGAGAAAGAGATGGAGATCGATCGAAGGAGAACGAGATGTTGAGATGGAAATTTAAAAGAAAATTTTTTACCTGACATGCTTTGGTTGTTGGCAAAACCTCCTTCAATATCTTCGTCGGCTAGTAGCAACAAGATTCTATCGCTCATTCACTTCCCTCTTTTTTTGTCGCTCAAATCTCAAGGCAATCTAAAAACTAAAAACTGGATAGCATCTATAGCTAGATACTTTTCAGCCCAACTCCCTCTATATATAATGTAAGGGCTGAATTTTTCTATCAGTTTTTTCTTCTAGAAAAGTATATTATAACCAGTGAAATATAGTCAGTGACCTATTGATCAATGATCAAATTGCAAGAGAGTGACCTAACTCATTCAATGAAACAGATCACAACATAAGCCTATATATAGGATGTAAGGGCGGCATTTCTAACTAATTCAATGAAATAGATCACAACATAAGCCTATATATAGGATGTAAGGGCGGCATTTTTCAATCAGTTTTTCTTCCAGAAAAGTATAGAATAACTAGCCAAGCAAGAGAGTAAGATTCCATACTTTGAAAACCATTCCTATCCTAACTCATTTAATGAAACACACCACAAAATAAGCCTATTAAGGAAAGAGAAATACTAAGTTTACGATCAAAAAAGAATTGTAATTCCTACCATCACTCATCCAAATACTAATTCTTATTTATGTTTAAAAACAAAAATGACAATGATAAAACAGTAGATAAAAATTAGCTTTCATAAGACAAGTGTTACTGGATTATATTCAGTTTGGATTGTAAAATAGTTTAACAGAGAAAGTTATAAATGAAAGCTTTTGCATTAAACATTGGGTATTGAATGACAATAGAGCCAATTTTTGTTTTATTTATAAAAATAGCTTTTGGATGAGAATATTGCAGAATTATAGTTTATTTTCGGTTGTAGATCTAGCATCACTTTCACAAAAAAAAAAAAAAAAAAGACAAAAAAATACAAATGAAGGTGAAGGTTTTTTTATTAAACATCAGGCACTGTATGACAAAAAAAATTGATTTTTTAAAAAGAAAACTCTCAATTTTATCATAGTTGCTATAGATATGTAAATAAAGTAAATTGCATCTATGATCTCAAACTATGAAATGGATGATATTTTAGTCCTTAAATTTTAATTTGTTATAAATTTTGGCTCGAACTTTCAAAATTATTATAGTTAAGTCACAATCTAATTTAATTGACTAAATATTGAAGCATGAGTGATATATAAACAGTATGACATCTTAATGATTGTCGCATCATCAATCGTAATATTGTTATATCACTTATATTTACGTTAGCGATACATTAATATTTAGCCAACTAAATTAAAATGTAGAACTTAATTACGACAACACTAAAAGTTCGAAAGGGAAATTATAACAAATTAAACATGCAATTTATTCTATTGGAATATATTCATATACGTGCGTATTGTATTAGCTGCAACTAAAGTAGGTAGTACTAGCATCACCAGAAGATCGGGAGCACGTATCTTGGGCGGTCGTCGACGACGACGAAGGCTGCCGCGGCAGCGGAGACAGCAGCCTGACGACGACGTTTGACCCAGAGGGCAGCACCCCTTGGTACACAGTGGCGGAGGCGCCGTGGCCCAAGATGTTGCTGTCGTGGAATTCTGTGGTCGCAGACATTACCTCGTCCAAAGAAATCCTCGTCGGCACTTTCATCCTTGGTTCACCGTTCACCGAGCTGCGTTTTCTGCTCCTGGTGCTGCTGGCCCCGTCATGACGCCTCGCCGAGGAGGGTCATGTTGCTGTCCCACGCGATGCGCCCGTCGCCGCCGCCCGTCGAGATGGACATCCCGGCGTCGGCGGAGGAAGCTGCAGGGGACGCGGAGACAAAGAGGACGAGGAGACACAGCAGAAGCGCCCACTCCATCTCGTTCGCTCTCTCTCTTTCTCTCTCTCTCTCTCCCAGAACCAGAAATCGGAAAAGCAAGAAACAGAGTTTAGTTTGAACTCGATTGAAGCAGGGGGGAAGCGAAAGGAAAAACGATTTAACGATGGCAGTGTGGGGAATATTTATAAACGGTTGAATCCAAGCCAACGGTTTGGAGGCAAAAAATAAAAATAAAAATAAAAATCCAAATTTAATTTTGAAATGAAATTTTAATTCAAATTCAAGTTCAAATTTTAAAGTCAAATTTTTAAATTTAAATTTAGATTTTAAATTGAAATTCAAATTTATATTTTGGATTCGAATTTTAAATTTACGTTTAGATTTTGAGTTCGAAAATTTCAAAATCAAAATTTCAATTTGTCTTAGAATATGAAATTCAAATCTTAAAGTCAAATTTTAAAATTTTAGATTTTAATTTAATTTTGATCGTATATACGTAGTATTTTTTATTTTCACAAAACCTCTATAATAGGGGTTTTAAGCCGTGCTCTGATAATATGATGGTCAAAACCACTGTTTTATATTATGAAAGGTTAAAAATTTTAAAAAACATTTTCAATCTCTTTTTTCTTTCATATTATAAATTTACAATCACAATCGCCACGAAAGAAGCATACGGGATGGCAGATTATAACTTTATAAGTATTTTGAATTTTTTGTATCACCTATAGTATAAAAACTAGCGATGCGCTTTGCTGCGGGTGCATGAGTATGTTCTTAATTTTATTTATAAAATATAATATATATTACTATTGAGTACACATTTGTATTAATATCTAATTCTAAAATATAGGAATTTTGTTACGAATTTTATTTGTAGGTATGTTAGATTCTTGGAGTTCCATAAATTTCAAAATTTTCTGAAGCACACCAACTTTGGAGAAATTAGATATAATTTTTCTAAAATTTAGACTTCCAATAGATAATTGACAAAAAGTAAAAGAGATTTTTAATTGATTTAAGGGCATGTTTGGTTCGTACATTTTGGATCCGGAATGAGAATCGGTTTGATCAAATCCTGCTAATTTTGTTTGGTTCACAGGAATCGGTTTGAGACTCCCACTTCGAATCGAAATGGGAATGGTCCATTAGCTTACAAATTGATTCCGGTCTCCAAGCCCGGATTGAAGTTTCAATCCGGGCTTGGAGACCACTCACCTCTTCCTCAAGCCCAGCCCAACATTTCTCCATCTTATCCATACTTTCTCTTTCTATATCGATCTCTTCTCTCTTTTCTCATCATTAAAAAAAAATTGGCATTGTTTTTGTAATTTCTTGCATAAAAATTTTTTAAATAAATTCAATTTTTTTTGGCATAGCTCTAACTTGAGAGCAGTATTAATTTTTTTAAATAAATTTTAGATAGTTTTATAAAATTATATTTAAAAGTAAAATTAGTATTATATTATTCTGTTATTTTTTTACTTTGTATCAACCAAACAGTAAAATAGGAATAATTCATTCCGATTTTCAATCCAGAAATAAACCAAACGTGTTGGGGGAGTGGGGCAATCCAATTGCCATTCCAATTCATTTCCATTTCATTATCCATTCCAATTCCACTCTTGAACCAAACAAGCCCTAATAGTTGATAGGTAATGAGATTGTTAAATCTAACAAATCTTCCAACCAATTTAGAAAAATAACCCACATTGAAACAATTCAAGATTGGTGAGATATTAATCAAATTAACATAATTGAGAGGTCTAATTCAAAGTGACTTTTAGTCGAACTCATTGACTGCACCTAATATACATATACATTTCACACACACCAGTAAATTTGTATAATAGAGATGGCAAAATAAAAGGTTAATTAATTCAAATTATTTTATAGCATTTAGAATGTTCATATGTTAATATTTACAAATTTTAGATATATTCACTAAAATAAAACTATATTTTTCTTATTGTATCCATGATGCACCGGGTGCATTAATAGAATGGACATATGTCCACAAACAACGCTCCAATAAATTTATATGATAGAGATGTCAACAATAAAATTAAGTAAACTTACTATATAGTACTTTAAATTTTTATATATTAAAAATTATAAAATTTAGATTCGAATAATAAAATAAAATAATTTTTTTCTAGACGATTTATGGTGCACCGAATATATGGAAGGGACATTTGTTAGAAATGGAGGGTGCTCCACAATGAATATTGGACCTTTTGTGGAGTTCATCGGCACCTAGTGTACACATACATCTCATACGCACAAATAAATTTATACAGTATAGATGTCAAAACTACAAATTTAATTAATTCAATTTATTTTATAAATTTTAAAATGTTTATATGTTAATATTTATAAATTTTAAAATATATTCACTTAAATAAAGTTATATTTTCTTATTGGGTCCATGGTGCACTGGGTGCACCTATGGATGGACACATGTCCACAAACTCTACTCCTCTCAATTGCAAATTATGCGTGCACTTAGGGGCCATTTGGTTGCATATAGTTGCAACTGCACTACAGTTGTAACTGCATGTAAATACAAATTTAGTGTTTGGTTTGATGTATTTAACTCCAATTGCTGCAGTAGGAACTACAGGAGGAGGCCCAACTGCAGCAGTTCGACCTACACCTAAATTGGCCGCAGTTCCAACTATAGCAGTTGGAGAGAGTAACTTTAAATAAAAGGTATACTTACCTCCTCAATATTTTTTAAACAAAAATTATTTTCTTTTTTTACATTGGAGGTAATCTCACTGTCATATATATAAAATAATAAAAATTTAAAAATTATTTCTCAACTGCATGCAACCAAACAAATTATTTATACTTGCAGCACTTTCTACTACATCCAACCAAACATGATTTATGTAGTTGTAACTACTGTATTTTCAACTGCATGTATCTCTAACTACACTGCATTTATAATTACATATAACCAAACGGCTCCTTAGTGTATTGGTACACACCAGCAAATTTATCTCATAAAAATGTCAAAATAAAATGTTAGAATTGTCAAAATAAAATTTTTGTCACCCCCCGGGTTCTGGTCTAACCCAAGCTCGCCAACAAATCTGCCACATACACAGAAAGCCCTGTGTACACGAAGCGATAGTAGTACCTGAAAAATATAAAAGAACAACTACAAAAAAGTAACATAGCAATAGAGAGCAACTGAAACAAAACTATAATCCACTGTACATATGTAAAGTACAACACCACTTCTCACACAACTTTGAATTGTAAAACAAATGCATCTGTATGTACGTGACTATAGGCCAAAAACTATCTCCAGAAAGGTACCCATCTAGCTCGACTATTTGGATAGACAGGTATCTTGCTGACGACTCTCTTACCTCGATCAGATGCAGTAGCAGCAAAGGGCAACTCTGCAAGAAAAAGTGGCAACGGCGGGAGTGAGAACTACTGTAAAATAAAGTAGTCCTCAGTGGGTATCGTCACCGACTCTAACGGCCTACCCACTAAGTCTACGAGACAAACAGTAAAGCTGGTAGGTAAAGAAACAGTAAGATAAGCTGGAATAAAACTCTACAGCTACTATATCACTACCTTACCACTATACACATTAAGATCTCAGTAAACATTTGCATCACTAGCTAATAAAATGGTCCTCATTGACCCAATCCACGGGGACTACGATACGCTCGTCCGGCTTGTCTAAGCTACACCGTACACCACCTCGAGGGCAGCTGATGGAGAGCAAAAGTCCAACCTGGACTACTACGACATCAACGCAAGATAGCCAGACTCCGGAGCGTCCCTCGTGGGCGCGACCCAACCGAGTATGCAAGCGTATCTCTGTCGAGCTCAATCAAGCTCATGCAGGCTATAATCAAAACAAATGGGTCAAACTGGTTTAACAGCAAAGGTTCACGTGCCGTCGGCACAATCTGCTGCAAGAAATAAATCTGGGTCCACCGTCAACCCCGACGGCACTCGACTGTATGGAACAGCCTAAACTCTACTATAAAAATGAGCTCGGCATTTCAGCATAAGCATAATCTCGACCTACAATAGTATAAGTATCCACGATGTACTAATAGCGATGATATAAAAGAGAAATCAGCTCCTGAAGTTAAATCTGTTAACTTTTCGAAAAGTGAGGTGTGTAAGTTTTAATGAGTTTTCTCCTAAGTCAAGTCCCAGTTCAGCCTGTAAAATTTATCTAAAATTACTAAATCATACTCCAAATTCAGATTTCATTTAAAATCGTGCAAATCTTTAAATTCGAGCTACTAACATGTTACCATGATACAGTTAAAGCATGCTGAAATTCTCTATAACTTAGAAGGGATTCTGAAGTATTCGGTCAACATTAACCCATCTAGCACGCTAATCCAACCACGGATCGAGCTGGAACTCCACAGGCACTTTTCTCTAGCTCCAATTAAAAGGAAAGTGAAGAAGGATTTAATGAAATCATAGGTCGAATGAAATTTCTAACGAAAGTTAAAAATACAAATGACTTCGACTTCAAAATCAAATTTACTTATTTTGGAGCCAACGTACCTTACAATTCAGCTTGGAGCAACTTTGAATCGGCTTCAAACTATGCATGGATTAGCTAGAATCCCCTAATAAAAGTCACTGACAAAAAAGTTGGAGTCACAACTTGCAAAGATGGAGGTTCAATATTGAAAATTAGCATTGCGACCACAATTACCTCAATTGAAGCTCAATTCCACAACAATTCGGCTAAATAACTTCCTCCCCTAGCTCCTCACACTCAGGTAATCCAAGAATAGGTTCCAATTTATCATCTTAAAGTATCAAAATCCATCAATTTCACCCTCAACTTCAAAGGCCACTGCTGGGAAGCACTGCTGTAGGTGTTGGACTGCACGTTGGTGCTGCGAATTCCTACTCCACAAGGATATATATCTTTTGGTTGCTATATGGAGTTTCCTATTTGTTAGTTCAGTAATATTCATTGATAGTAAATTATCTTATGAACATTATAGTTAGTGATCATACAAAATATTGCAAAAAAATAAAATATTAAAATGTTTCAAAAAATAAGCAATACTGCTGACGCTTTAAAGCGTCGTTAAATCTATAGTTTGCACAGAAAATAAATTATTTGGCGACGCTTAGGTGCGTCACCTTATTGGGGACGCATAAAAGAATCCCAAGATGTTCACATTGCCGACGCGTAAAAGCGTCGCAATATATTTTACGAGGTACATGAAAAATCAAATTCTCGACGTTCCTTGGGACGCTTTAAAGCGCCATTGTTAAAGTGCCGACGCTTTTTGCCAGCGTCGCCATTTGTGTGCCGTCACCATGTTTACCGACCCATTTGGCAATACTTGGCCAAGCGACGGTAACTCAGATAGCTACGCTTTAAAGCGTCGGCAATGTGATTAAAAAGCGTCACTAAATGCCGCTTTTTTGTAGGTTAACCATAGATTAGATATTTAATTTTGATTAGTTTTTAACATTTAATTTCATCCCTTTATATTATATTGTTATGGCTTTTGAAGGGATATATTTGTGATGACAAAATTAAAAATATAAATTGTTCTCTAATGGTAACAAATCAGATGGACAAATTTTTAAAAATATCAGAATTTTTATAGGAACAATATAAAAGTTGAACTTTGTATAAATATATTTGTTATTCGCTGTATTTGCCGAGGCCTATATGAAATGAACCCTAAAAAAAGGATTAATTGCATACAAGTCCGCGCAAATATAGTGAACTGCAAATATATCTCTGTAAAGTTCAATTTTCATAAGTTATCTCTACAAAAGTCCTGATATTTGATATTTTCAAATATATCCCTCTAGTTTGTTACCGTTAGAGAACCTTTAAAAAACTGTTTATATTTCCAATTTTGCCATCACAAATAAATCGCTCCAAAAATTATAATAATATAATATAAGAGTGATAAAAATGTCAAAAATTAACTAGGATAAAATATTTAATCTATGGTTAACTAAACTTTTCTAACAGATTCTAACTGCACGGACATATATGAAAATATTAAAACTTTTGCAGAAATATTTTATAAAATTTAAATTTTACAGAAATATATTTGTAATTTATCATATTTGTGGGGATCCGTATGCAATTAACCCAAAAAAAGGGAAAACTTCAAAAAAAAACCCCTGTGGTTTCGTAGTTTCTCACTTTGCCCCCCTGTGGTTTAAAGTGTATTAATTTACCCTCCTGTGGTTTCGTTTTTATCTTTTCGGTAGCTTTTTTGTTAATATTTCGTTAAATTATATACAAAAAACTTCAGATACCCATCTAGATTTATCAAATATTCATTTTAGTACCCTTTAATTTTAACTTTATTACTGATTTAAGGAAAAAAAAATAATGAAATTGATAAGAAAAAAAGAAAAATAAAACCACAGGGGCCAAATTGATACATTTTAAACCACAGGGGGGCAAAGTGAGAAACTACGAAACCACAGGGGGGTTTTTTGAAGTTTTCCCAAAAAAAAAAAAAAAAGAANTTTTCCCTCGCAAACATCTCTCTACCTCTCTCTCTCTCTCTCTCTCTCTCTGAGCTAGGGTTTTTGGGGGGAGGGGGTCTCGGCGATGCTGCGATCGGTTTTGCTACTAGTATGAGAAGATTAGGGTTAGGGCGAGATCGCGATGGGTTCGGGAGCGGGGAAGAAGCCGGATCTCCATAAGCCGAAGCAGCAGCGATCGGCTTCCTGCGGCTGCGCGCAGCGGAAGGGGCGCTCCGTGCTGTGCGGGTCGATGCTCTTCGCCCTCGGCCTCGTCTCCCTCCTCACCGGCCAGATCGCCGCCGACCTCGAGTGGTCCCGTTTCCGCGGCCTCTGGCGACCCAAGCGGGTATGATACGATTCTTTAAACGAAAGAAAAAAAAAAACAAATTTTGTCCTTTTTATGTTGAGTATACATGATTGAAACACCGTTTTCTACTAGTTTAATCTTGGGATGAATGCTAGTGTATCCCTTGTATGCTTTCAAATTCAAATTTTCAATTTCTTGCAAAAATACCTCTCCGTTAACGTATCGGCATCTATCAGTTAAAATTACGTTAATTATACTGACGCTACAACCTTTATTAAATGGTGTTGAGGGTTTACTGACCCGTTTTGGATTTTAGTAAATAAAAAAAAGAAGTGATAAGACGAAGGGATTGGATTGGGATTGATGTAGGATTACAGCCCAAAGTGGGTTGTAGATCTAGCAAACTCTTTTCCTTTATGGTGTGATCCTTCGCGATCGCGTAAAAGAAAATTTTAACGGATGAGTGATGGAAAGTTACGGAGGGGTATTTTTCGTAAGACATTACAGATTTGGAAGGATATATAGATTATTTTAAAATTTAAAGGGATATATCAATTATTTATATAAGCTTTCAAGGGATGCGGATGCATAGACACCTTATTCAATATGTCTTTTTGATTTGCTCAAGAAACATGTAGCCCTGTTTAGATGCATGAATACTGGGGATATCCTTTCGATTTACTTAAGAAGTATGTTATATTTGGAAGATGAGTGTGGCCAACTGTCTAGAGTGGCTACTGTGTCTAGCCTTCAAGTTGTTTTTTTTTTTTTTTGGAATAAGGTGAGAATAAGACAAATCAATATTGTAGATGAAATATGCTATCGTACTAAACCACAGGTACCAGAACATTTCAAGGAGAAAAAATTAGACTCCAAGCTTCCAATTTCACAAGAAAATCGTCATACCAGATAAGTTATCATTGGATATCTTATTATTACAGCATCCATACAGTATTTGGTAGATGAGAAGTTGATCAAATATCTAGAATGGATACCATATTTAGCCATCAAGTCATTTTCATAATAAGATAAATTACATCATAGGTGAAATATGCTATTCTATCAAGTTGCAGATGCTAAGACCTTTTGAAGAGCAAAATTCAAACTGTTAGTATTCATCAGCACGGGCCGTATCTATCGTACCGTATCGTGCCAACCAGATACCGGCACGGCACGATACAATTCCCGTGCCGATGACACAGCTCAAAACCCTCTTTGTTTTAAATTAGTAAGTAATTTTTTCAAAAAAGTTCAAAAGATTTGATAAAGATACATAACAAGCGATTAGAAAATTTTGTTGCTAAAGAAAATAAATATTTCATATCATTATGTGTCGGTATACATGCTTTTTTTTGTGATTGACATGCATCGACACGGCCCGGCACGCACCGTGTCGTATTATGCTGGCAAGTTTTCAACATGACCGAGTGTCACGATACTTAAATCCTTGCTCCTAGCATTTAATCATACAAGAAATTTCTTATGCTGAATAAGATATTCAATAATATCTTATTCCAATATGCAAAGATGGCCTTAAGGTGTTACCATCATTACATTGAAAATTTGATATTTAGTACCCAAACTTGTAAAATTTTGCAATTAACTATCTAAGTTGATATTCCATCAATTTAAAGTGACTAACATTAGCCAAATAGTCAAGAAACAGTAAAGGACCCACGCTTTATGTAGGAGGAGGGTTTTCTTGATTCCAAAATATAGTTTTGCAGTAAAATGAATTGATGTTTAGCAATTGTTTTACTGTACTTTTACTTTTATCCAGCTTTATGTTGAACTTTGGGTTTTACAAGAATCCTTACAGTCCACTAACAAATAGTAGTTTATATTAAGTAATATTAGCAGTAGTTTGAATTTCTGTCTATGTGATTTAGTAACCTTTATCTTAAACAACAAACATTGTCCATTTCCAGTTTGCTGCTAGGGTGGAGACATTTAGAAATCCTTAATTTATTGAGAGAAGTTCGCTATTTTGACCTCTCTGCAATCAATCTTAGGGCCGGTTTTGTATTGATGGCTGCCTAATGCTATTGGACCAAAAGGAGCTGGAGAGAAAGCATATAGAGATATGCTTCTCCGTTTCCAATGGGACTGCATAAATCATATCATAATTAATTCAGTGTAATCTATGCAATCTGCTATTCCTTATAGAAAAAAGAGAGAATGTTTTACTATCACACTTTCCTGCAGCATGTATCCTATACTCCCCGGAATACCGAAGCCTTAGTGGCAAGCCTCAAAGTCACGATAGGCTTGTTACTTATTGAAACTAGGTCTTTTTAAGTCCATAGAAGATTGGGGAACGTGTAAGTAACGAAGGTGCTTGGTTCTGTTGAAATGGAGAGTTTGAAAACAAAAAAGAAGCATAATGTACAAAATGGAAACACCTCTAAATTCATTATAGTATTGTGTTTTGAAGCCATAATTTTTCAATCTTCTTTAATTCACTGTCAATGTATTGAGTATTATCATTTCTACCAATGAACACTTTTCACAAGGATATATATAGATGTATAAGGGCTAGCATTTAACTGTCAAGCAAAGATGAGCTTTTTAGTTCCTCAAAAATGCTACAAGTTTTTCTGCGTCCTCTTTGTCTATCTCCTTGATGCAATATGATTGGTTGCATTTTGTTTGTCTGGCTCATATAGATCACTGATCTATTGTTGATTGTTTTTAGTATATTATGGGCTTCACGAGTTTTAACTGCATTAAACAAGTTCATACTAATGTTTGTTGATCATCTTGAATTAATGTGCCTAATTATTATTTTTCCTCTAGTGAGGAATAAATATATGAGACAACATAATAGCTAGGTTAGAGATGTTTACTCAAGGATTTAAGTGCTATGGCACAAAGTTGTGCTAAGCACTTTCCAGCGCACTACGACATGGTGCTTGCCGTGTTACGCCGATGTGTATCGTTCACAAAAAGACTTGTGTTCTAATATATTATGATCTGAAATATTTATTTTCTTTGGCACCAACATATTCTATTTGGTTATTATACATATATATACTATTTGTCTATACTATATTTATTTATTTCCAACATTGTCATTCATCTTCTTAGATAATACCCTTCAGCCCAATCATTTTTGACCATCAGATTTTATGATGACCACCTGATTAAACTGATTAATAGAACGAGTTTTTATTATTTGCCATCGGATTTCATCCAACGACTAAGAATAAAAGTAATTGTCACTTTTTATGACAATTGTTTATTTTCCACCATATTCCGTCTGTTCCTCTCCCTTCACATGTGAACATGTCATGAATCTCTCTCCTCTCTCTCTCACGTCCGCACAAAATGGGGAATTATTTTGGTCATACATGCTCCCGGTGCACTGTGCACCAAAGCATGTGATTGGAAGGTCTCCTCTCTCTCACTCTCTCTCACACGTCCCCTCTGATTTATTTTATTTTTTAAACTGAGAATTAAATACCTCTAGCGACTTTTTGGGAGAGATGGAAATCTTCTCTCTCTTTATTGGAAACCTTCATATATTATATTTTTAAATCATCTTTTGGAAAAGATGAAAATCTTCTCTCTTTTTTTTGGAAACCTCGATATATTATGTTTCTAAAAATAAAACAGAATAAACTTCTTGCAATTTTTGGAAAATAAATAAATATCCTCCTAATCAATCAAGCATCTCTCTCTAGAAATTATAGTCATGGCCATAATCTGCAAACTCGGTCTCTAAGGCTCAAACCTAAAGATCTAAAAATTTAATTTATGAAACAACAAATATTTTAACAGTATTGCTGTTTTTCGACTATTTTATGCAGATATAATAAGGTTTTATGCAAATAAGGTTTTAACAACATTATTTAAATACTCCTAGTATGAATAGTCAAATTGTTGATTATATATTCATGCTATAAAATTTTCTACCAGCATGAGGGATTATACCTCTCAAAATGTGATGTACAATATATTGATTTTGATTGTGTCCATTTATTAATGTGTGTGCATTATGTCCTTTTTCTTTTTAAATATGACATGTATTGCACGTGTACTTTGCTAGTTTATCAAATGTTTTGCACTTTATTGATGTAACTACTTGCTAATTTCAAAGAAAAGAGGGTTTTAAGCCCTGCCATTGTCAGGGGAGTTGTATTGTGCTAGTATCTTGTTGGCGTGATACGGCACGATGGGCACGGCTCGTGCCGATGAGCATTTAAATCCTTGTTTACCTTTTCCTTTTTTCCTTCACAACTATCCGCCCAGTATCGCTTAATCCTCAATTTCTTGACATGAAAGCTTTGGGACTTTTGACTTTTGAACTCAATGATATATTTATCTACCCATATTAATAAAATATGCACCCCAATTTTGTTTGTCAATTAGGGTTGACTCTAGTTTTTTTTTTTTTTTTTTTTTTTTTTGTTTTTTTTTTTTTGGTTCATTACTCTTTTATTCTAGGTAGTCTTAGCTTTCTAACAAAGATTAGCAGCTTTATCTAAAGCACAAGAAAATAATCAGATCTTTACCTAAGTTGTTTGGTTCTGGCCAAGATTTAATGAAACTCTTCTGATCTGGAACAGCCATATTTAATTTTAGGCAGTAGAGAGTTAATTACTTGGCATCTCATTTTCACCCTCTCTCTCTCTTTCTAGTTCATTTTCTAGCCGTAGTTGCCAATTTAATATATACCTGCACATAGTTGATTTCATACTATATATAAGTTCCTTATGTAGTGCTCTATATAGTACTAAATTCAGCCTGAACCTAAGCTGACCACACAAATTAATCTGAACATATTCAGCACCCAAATTTGAGGTACTTCTTGGTCCATGGTTTTGGCCAACTGATGACTCGATGGAAAATACTGATACTAGAAGGGTGACATTTTTGGAATTGTTTGCTAAGAATCTTGCAGTTTGTAAATTTTAAGTTACCTACTTTAGCCTGATTTTGTTTGGAAAGAGTAGTTTGATTGATTCCCTGTGGACATATGGTTGGACTTTTACAAATTTAGTTCTTGATAAGAGCTTGTGTGTTGGTAGTTTATTTAACAATCTCTGTAGTGTCTGTGGTCTAAAATAAATCTTATTAATTATGTTTTTCCTCTTCTAGATTAATATGTCTGCTTTCCATTGTCATCACTGATTATGAGTGATTTGAATACACTTGCAGATTAGTCATTATGAACCGATTGATATATGGAAGTCAAAATACTCAAATTTCTACTATGGTTGCAGCGACAGAGGCCCTAATTTTAGTTGTAAGTTTCTTACCAGAAAATGTGCAATATCTCCCGTCATACATTTCTTCTTTGAAACTCAAATTTTCTCTTGAAGGATACGCTGCATGCATAAGTGCCTCTTTTTTCTCTTTTTTGGAGCAACTACTCTGTTCTTGAAAGCAGAAGCTTTGAGAAGTTAGGCATTTGGTAAACGCATTGTCAAAAGCATTTTCTGTGTCACGAAGTAAGTTGGATTTGGGCCCCCAAAACAAAAGCTCCAATTTGAAGCTTTTGCTTTCACTAAGTTAGGAAACACACCCTATGTTTCTGCTCCAACAGTACATTTTGCAAAAGCTCCATCTCTGCCAAACAGGCTCTAAGTTAGTTACCTTTGTACACTCTTGATACATTTGTCATATTCATGTTCTTCAGCTGCGGTGCATGAAAACAGATCTAATGGCTATTTACTCATTGCAACTAGTGGAGGGTTAAACCAACAAAGGACAGGGGTAAGTTTTCATTCCTAGTTTGTATTTCATATTCTTCCTGGGGTAGCATCACTTAGTAGCAGATTTTGTATAATGGCTTTTAGAAGCATATGATAATAGTAGCGATAGTGTGTTTAATTGGGCTAATTTGTAGTGTGTTTAATTGGGCTAATTTGTTTTAGGTCAACATAGTCTAAGTTTTGTGCTCCCTTTTGTCATGTTATTTTCCCCCTATAAAACCCTATGAACGCAGCTTATTGTACATTCTTGTTTTAAAAAGTTATTAGATGCTTGCTTAGTTACATGGTGTTCTTTCATTCTCTCTTTTCTCTTCACTTCTGCTAGGTCTTCTTTTGTGTTTTGCGTGTAACTCCATTCAATTTGTCTAGTAAATTCAACTTGTTACACACTGTGCTAACCAATTTAAATTGTCATTGAAAAAGAGTGCAGTAACTGCTTGTATTCTCTATCATTCTCTCTCCTTTCTTCACTTTTGTTGGGTTCCCTTTGTTGTTATGTTGGCTTTTAATATGACTACATTTCAATTTGTCTTGTAAATTCAGCTTAGTACATACTGAGCCAATTTGATATAATTTTACAGAATTAATATTAGAATCTACTTTGGTACACCATTCTTTCATTACTCGATTATTCATTACTTTATGCAGTTTCATTGAGCCCAGGGATTGCCTGTGCTGTGCTGCTTTATGCCGCCTGTGCCAAGGCCATGCTGGCATGTGGCACACGGTCGTGTTGATACTGTATCAATAAAGTAGTTTCTTTTGGTATTTTTTGAAACCTTTTTGAGTTTTTTTGAGATAAAAGGTTTTATAGAAGTTTTTTTGATACTTAAAATATGTAGATCCTGTAAATCTACTTACATTCGGAGCAATTAGCACGCTCTATTGCATAATAAGACCAATGTTAAGTAAAAAAAAAAAAGGAATACAAATAGGAAGACTTCCTCCAACTTCTTTCATCATTATGGATTGAGTGAATTTACCCATGGTAATGTTTTCCTACAATTTTTTTATCCAATTATTATTTTGCTTTTGGTTTCTTGCATATACTTTATGATATATATAAAATGGTTATTTACTTATTATGATGTTTATGTCTCCATTCCTGCTAAATAGTATGAGAAAAAAATATATAAACTAATTTTATATTAGAGATATTGAAACACTCTAAAAAACTAATTTTTCATTATAATTTAATAAAAAAATCCTTGCCAATGCGTGCCAATGTGCCAGTGGGGTGCAGGGACAGAATTGTCTATTAAGGGGGGCCGAGAAAATAGTAAATAACTATGTGGCATCTAATATCACATAAAAAAAAAAACTGAAACTCATACTCTTGAATGATTTTGTAGCTGACAATTATTTCTGCATTATATGCAACTAAATATTTTATTTGACAACAAAAATGAAACCTAAGTAGAAACTTTATGTTTGCTTCTCTATTTTATTTAAATGATGTTTCACATTTGATCAGAGTACACCACAATATAATGAATTACTATATGAAGGTGAAAATTTGTCCACTAGAATATTCAATAATATAAAATTTTATTTACAAAATAAAAGTTCAAATTGGAACCAAACAAAGTCAGTAGGCCAACCACAAAATTTGAATTTTACTTTAGATAGACTAACTTTATTAAAATGGTGCAAAGTTATAATATAATAAAAAGGAAAAAATTGTATGGAGACCCCTAATTATAGGCATTATAAAATAGCCACTTGGTTTATAATTTTCTTTATTGAGATTGTTTGTTTTAATTGAGTTATTTTAGCTAGATAAATTAGATATTTTTCCAAATTGATTGATAATTTTATTAAATTCATAATTTAAACTATTTTGTAACGAATTAAACTAAATTAGTTAACTGCTAATAACTAACTGAGCCTAAAATTTAACAAAAACTTTTAATTTAATTAAACATAAAAAATCAAATAAAAAAGGCTAGAAGTTTTAAAAAAAGAGTAAAATCTATTTCAGAATGACCTGTAGTTGAGGGGGTATCTTACATTTTTACCTTATACAAATCATCACGTTTCAAGAGGAAGAAAGGATGGTTACAGAGCCTTCCAAAACATAAACAATTTTAGTATAGGAAAAGAATGTGTTTTTGCTCAATCCCTATATAATTGGCTTTCTTAAAAAGCCTCAGAGTACTTTTTTGTAAGTTTCCAAAAACCAAGGAGGGCCCTGGCCTATGTTGGTCCCTCAATGGCTCCAACCCTGGTGGCGTGCCATTGGCATACGGGAGCATGCCAACATTGTCACATCCAGTGCCGCTGTGCTGTGCCACGAGCGGCATGGCAATCCTTGATTGATGCAACCCTTGTTACAAACTTATGGATTTTAAATATTGATAGAATGAGATCTGCTTAGACCTGGACTAAATCCTGCATATATTTCTCCACTTTGAATGTTACTATGAGTGACAAAACATTTGGGATTCAAGTAGTTATCTACTTGGTTTATTTGTAGGCAACTATCTTTTATGATGATATCCTAGTAATTACATTTCAGATTTTATCACTTTTCCTTTCTCCAATATTATTTTTCTTTTGCAATGAATTTATTTGTGATGTGATGGTAACATTTATTTCTCTGCAATTTTATATTATTACACATGTAGCCATCAAAATCTGAATGGTCAGATGCAGCATCTTGTATGTATATGTAGTTACAGAAATGTCACTCTGTAGAAAAATTTTCCTAACACAAAAGAAACTTTTCCCTCATATTTTAGTTGATTCCCAACATAATATAAGGTTGTTTTGCAAGAAATTGCACCCTTTGATTATATATGTGGAAAGATGATTTGTAGGGATATATTTATTAATATATACCCCTTTTTTTGGGATCTTATTAATCCTGCCAACACTCAGATAACAGATGCCGTTGTTGTCGCCCGGATTTTGAATGCAGTGTTGGTCGTTCCTGAGCTGGATCATCATTCATTTTGGAAAGATGATAGGTAAAATTGAGATCAATGGACATTGTGTTAAAATCAATATATCTAGTTATACATTTGCATTTTATGGCAGTATAAATGTCTTTTTTTCTTCTTTTTTTTTGCAGTGACTTTGCCGACATTTTTGATGTTGACTGGTTCATTTCCTCCCTCTCGAAAGATGTTACTATTCTTAAAAGGATTCCGGATAAAGTAATGCGGTCGATGGAGAAACCACCATATACTATGCGGCCTCCGAGGAAATCCATGCCTGATTATTATATCGACCAAGTGCTGCCGATACTCCTTCGAAGACGTGTAAGTAGGCCAAATTGCTAGAAGTATGTTGTGAATGAAGCTCTATCGATATATTAATGTCTGTGTTTAAATATTTTAAGTTCATCGCCTTTCAAATATAGGGTAAAATATATGGCAGGAGGCCAAATTGCTAAAATATGTGGTGAATAAAGCTTTATTAAGATGCTATTATCTGTGTTTAAATATTTTAAGTGCATTTCCTTTCTGATATAGGGTAAAATATGTGGCCTGTGGTATGTGGATGTTGCTGTTTAGTCATGAGCTTTTGACTTAAACATCTGATGTGTTGATATTCCTGTTCTGGCCGCTAAATGAATCCCACCTTTTCCTGTAACTGACCTTTTTAATCCTATATCCTGATAAGCTGAAAATAATGTAAGGTACAAGACAAAACTTACATTGTTATTTACAGAATTACTGTTTGGTATGAAATTGTAATGTATTCCTGTCCAGGCTGCTAATTTATTCCCATGTTTTCCTGTAAATGACCTTTTTAACCTTATCCTAATATGCTGAAAAAGGGAAGATCCTAGATAAAACATACCTTTTTCATTGCAGTTGGCATGACAAAACATACCTTTTTCTTTTCTTGAGTGGTTAACTGAAAACTTCAGAACTAATTTGCAACATCAGGATAGCACAGGGATTATCTAGACAGTTTTTTCCTTGAATTTATCGATCTCTGTAGATGAACTCAACTGCACACCAACTGTAAACAGGAGTAAAGGAACAATATTAAAATATCTATTTACCTTGTTGGAACAATGCTTACTAAGTTGATTTGATCCTCTCTCCTCTTTTTTCCCCCTTCTTTTTCTCGAATGGAATGTGTTGATGCCAGCATGCTTTTTCAACACTGACATGGTAATGGTGCTAGTTATTTGTTAAAAATGTGCACGCATCACACCTTTCCTGAATTATAGAACATTTTGAAATAGGCACTTTCAACCTGAGAAATTTTGATTTTTCTTCCTAACTTTACAATATTTTCAATTAAGCACCTCCTTAGAACTCGTACTTTTAAGCTTTTTGATAGAACAATTTTTAATGTTACTGAATATTATGTTACTTGAAGGAACATGCTTTTAGCTTGTTTAAAGAATTCTCTTCCTAAAAGAATTTGACGAAATCTTTTGTGAATAAACATATTGTATTGTTAGGTAGTATAGTCAGTGTTACAAAAGTTCTGCTACCAATTCCAAAATGTGCTGTAGCTGAGGTCAGGTTGTGTGTATCTTTTTTGTTTTTGAGATGCAGTGTCTGTACAACTTATGATTGTAAGCTTATGCATGTTTTAAGGGTTTCGTTATTGCAGGCAGTGCAGTTGACGAAGTTTGATTACAGGCTTGCAAACAGACTTGATGATGATCTGCAAAAGCTACGGTGCCATGTGAATTTTCATGCTCTGAGGTTTACGAATTCAATACAAAGTTTAGGTCAAAAATTGGTCCAGGCAATGAGAAAAATGAGTTCAAGGTACATCGCGATTCATTTGAGGTATGTTTTAAGCTGCTATGGGCTTGTAGCCTTGTACTTGAATAATTAGATGTTATTGCCCATTACGTTGTAATGGACAACTTCCACAGATGTTTTGGATGCATTAGACGCCACATGCTCTTTAACTGCTATTAGGCTTAGGGCCGGTTTGGCCTAGCTAGAGCATATGAAGGGTTGATGTTTGAGTAAAGTTGTTTGAATCAGCACTAATAATTATTTCATGAAATCTCCTAAATTGCACCTTGCTCTAAACATTTTGTTTGCTAAAACACCTAGTTTCCATAAGTTCTGCTTTCTAAAGTTGAGAAGCTGATTGACAAGCCAGGCTGAATAGGCATCAAGTCTCAATCATAGTTAGTTAATTCGGATTCGGCAAAAATTCGGTACGGATATAATACGCATAAAATTCGTTTTCTAATTTTTAAATTCGTTGAAAAAATCGGCTTAAAAAACGGTATAAAATATAAAATATAAGATATAAAATATAAGATAATTTATATTTAAAAATAAAAATTATAAGTTTTTTATTCATATTTTCAATAATTCGGGAATAATTCGCGAATTATTTGCGAATAATTTGCGAATTATTCGGCTGGCCCAAAAATTCGCGAATAATTATCTTTCTTTGGGAAAAATTCGTAAACGGAGGACCGTTTAATTCGGATTTTCAATAATTCGCGAATTAACTAACTAGGGTCTCAATTGCTTAGCATGGGCTACATGTATGTTTGTTACTTTGTTAAGTAGCTATTAAGATCTTTCCACTTGGTTTTGTGTTCAGGGTTAAACAGAAAGAAATAAGTTTAAAGTTTCACCGTTTCAGTTTCTTAATTAGTTTCTCAGTTAACATTCAAAGTTGTAACCAAATGAATTAAAAAAAAACCCTATTAAAAAGGGACAAATTAAGAAGCACGTGTTTTCATTGTTATGGCACCAGAACATATTTATTCGTTATGCAACATACTTTTCAGTGGCTTTGACCTTCATGAGAAGTTGCAGAACGGATGATCCGTAGTTCTTTTTTGGGGGAAAATATCGTTCAGGGATTTGAATTCTGTGACTTCATCAGTCAACCAATTATAAATTTCATTACTCTTGCTGATTTTGGACATTTTTATTTGTTCCTTGGTAGTTGGCTTTATTTGAACTGAGATTTCAATTCTTTGCAGGTTCGAACCAGACATGCTTGCATTTTCTGGTTGTTACTATGGTGGAGGTGAAAAAGAGCGCACTGAACTGGGTGAAATTAGGAAGCGTTGGGCAACACTACCTGTAAGTTATTCTTCTTTTATTTTGAGATTTTTTAGTCCTTCTTTAGTGGAATAATCTTCTGCTTTATTTATGGTCTGCACCAGCCCTTTTTCCATTGTTTATCAACTTTGCTATTGAGCTTCTTACTTTTATTTTATGTCATTTATATTTGTGTTTTTAAATATTTTACTACTCGAGGAACTACATATTCAAAAATCTCAATACCACACCCATCATCGAACACCTCCTACCTGGTCGACTGTGCGCACTCACAAACACAGACATGCACGCACGCACATAAATCAT
Organism: Ananas comosus; assembly: GCF_001540865.1. Taxonomy (NCBI): domain Eukaryota; kingdom Viridiplantae; phylum Streptophyta; class Magnoliopsida; order Poales; family Bromeliaceae; genus Ananas; species Ananas comosus. Next base: position 9,947,381 of record NC_033629.1, on the reverse strand, counting down.
AAATGCTTGCTATAGCTTTACTACTTTTTGTTAGCTTCTCAGTCATCAATTCAAGCCACCATTTTATATAAAATGCCAATGTATTATCTAAAATGATTCAGAGGAAGCAATTATTAAGAGTTGATAGAGTGTTGGAATGTACAAATGTATACATCATATAGATTTATATTATATGTATACAATATGCATCTTGAACAAAAACGGAATCCTGGTTAGCTTCTTACTTTAGAGCACTACCTTTTGCAAGACTTTTATCAAATTATTTATTTGTTTAAACCTTTTAGATCAAGTTACCTTCTATATTCATTAATACCTCCGTTTATCGGGATTCACAAAATTTATTACTACATTTCTTCTAATGTGGCCCTGACCTGAGGAGCATTCCTGAAATTCAAATTGTTTTCAGAAATCTAAAATTACTCCTAGAGTAATTAGTTGCAAAATTACTTAATGTTCCATCTCATTAGAGATGTCCGTGGACCAGGTTGGGTTTGGGTAGTTAATATTACTCTACCGATACCATAAGAAGAAATGGGTAGGAAAAGAAAAACATAACCTACCCATTTAACTTCGGGGTGGGTCCGGGTCTGAATACTTAAGTTGAATACTTAAGTTACTAATATATCCATCGGGTCCATTTGAGCAGATTTGGATAGTAACAATCCGTATACTACCCGCTTAAAATCGCTTATGGATCAGGAACGGGTTGGGTTTAGATCGGGTACGGAGGCTTGTATGTATATCTGTAACATAAAACATAAACATTTATTATATGATAAGTTCAAAATAAAAATACAAAATTTGCAGTAGTTACACATGTATTGATTATTCTAAAATATATACAACCACCATTCTAAACGCATACAACAACACCACATGAATCATAATTAGATATTGGCAGGATTTGAGGTCCGAGGATGAACGAAGTCGAGGAAAATGTCCATTAACTCCGCACGAAGTTGGTTTAATGCTAAGGGCTCTAGGCTTTGCAAATGATACATATGTCTATGTTGCATCTGGAGAAATATATGGTGGAGAGAAGTCTCTCCAACCCCTTAGGGACCTGTTTCCAAATTTTTATACGAAGGAGGTGCTCGCTGGAAATGATCTAGAGCCGTTTCTTCCTTTCTCTTCTCGTCTTGCTGCCATTGACTACATTGTTTGTGATGAGAGTGATGTCTTCGTTGCGAATAATAATGGAAACATGGCCAAGATTCTAGCTGGTCGCAGGTACATTTTTGCGCTTCTTACTTCTTTGGTTTAAGTTACAAATTTGAAAACAAAACTCACTATCTGATAATGTTAGTAAATTTAATTCGATGCAAAAGAAAGATTCGGCAGACACAATTATATTAGGCATAAGCAAGTGGTTGTGGGTCCGCATTTTCTTTTGAGACAACTAATCCCTTCTTCCACTGAAAAATCTTCAGGAGGTACATGGGGCACAAAAGAACAATTCGGCCAAATGCAAAGAAGCTCAGCTCGATATTTAAAGCGCGGAATTCGATGGACTGGGAAACGTTCTCGAGAAGGGTGAAGGCGGCAGAGAGGGGCTTTATGGGGGAGCCATACGAGATGAGACCAGGCCGAGGTGACTTGCATGAGTACCCCTCTCCTTGCATTTGCCAAAGACCGGCTCCGTAATAAAGAGCATGAATCGGGGTGAGAGAATTGGAAAAGGCAAAAGCGCAGGAATGTAATTTTCACCGCTGAGAGTCCTCAACTACTAGAGAACGCGGGCAGCGGAAGTCGAGGAGGTAGTCAGAATGGCTTATTGCACAAGCTGAAGATATTTCAAGAGAAACAAGGAAAAATTTGTGGCTTGGTGAAGTGACAGATGAAGGACAAAATGGCATGGATGGATCAATATTTAATTTATCTGTGAAGATTGAAGTGTGTGATTGCTAGAGTACTTGCTGCTCACAGCCATTGTAAGCCAAATTTGGTTAAAAAGCTTTTTTTTTTGTGTAGGTTGTAATTTTTGGATCTAATCGTAGCTCAGGTTGAGTGCATGCTGATGTAGAACTAGAGAAATTTTGAGATGTGCAGAAGAAAAAGCTGGATGGTGAATTTATTTTGTAGCCTCTTTTGACAATGATTTACTAACATAACAGAAGCTTATTTGTTAATCAAATTGAATTAGAATCAAAGATTTGAGAGGTTTCTCTTGTTATATATTTAGAGGTCGTTTGAGCTGGTGTAGTTATAAATGTGGTATAATTAGAGATACATGTGTCTAGAGAGATGAAGTAATTACATTTTTTTTCAAACCGGTTTGGTGTTATGTAGTTGAGAGCAGAGTAACTATACTCCTTTTCTTCTTCTTTTTTTTTTCGCGAGAACAATGTGCAGGTCCCCCAAGGTTTCTCTTTTATAAACAGATTTCTAAATTTTTAATTGTAGCATTTAGGCCCTCTAAATTTTATCAAATAGTTCACATTTTGTTTGTATATCATGCACATAATCTTATAAAAATTAAAAAATGTAAAGGGACTTCTTTCTTTTATCCACCCTTAAGCAAAGAGACTCCACCACATAGGTTTGGGATTTTTAACTTTTCAGATTAAACATTCTAATATAATTACCTACCTGTATTAATCAAAGGTGCGAAGGTGAACCCCAAATTTGACTTTGTCTAGATCAGAGCCTAGTGGTCACTGGTACGGCAGAGAGATAGGTTGGATTCTTTATGATGCTTTAAAAAAAATCTAACTGATATGATAACAAAAGCGCACAAGCTACATAACATAATAAAGTAAACATCAAATAACCATACTGTAATTTAACACATTTGCACTTTGTTACCCTCTTATTTTATTCGTCGCAACAAACTATCGTGTAATCATTGTTTCTGTATAGTTTCAGATTAGTTGTAAGTTGTACACAAAATATAATTCAACAAACCAGCTAAAAATACGTATAGACACAAAACAGAGCCATGACCATTTCTAACCTACGGTTAACAAAAGGTCACTAAGGGTTAACGGAATAGTAATCACACAATAGTTGAGTGTAACAAATAAAATCACAGGACAACAAAATGCAGATGCGCTAATCCGCAGAGATCATTTGAATTTTTTCTTGGATAGTGTAGGTACAAATCATGCCCTTTAGCTCAAGAATTTAAGTGCCGTGGCACTGGGTCGTGCCGGAAACTTGCCGGCACGATACGGCACGGTGCGTGTCAAGCCGTGCCGAGCCGTGCCGATGCGTGCCGGTCAAAAAAATTCTTGTGTGCCCACACATAATAGCATGAAATATTTATTTTCTTTAGCAACAAAATATTATAACTATTTATTATGCCTTTTTATCACATCTTTTGAACTTTATTGAGAAAATTACTTACTAATTTAAAGAATAGAGGGTTGTGAGCTATGCCATCGGCACGGGGTCTGTATCGTGCCGGTATCTTATTGGCACGGTGGATACGGCCCGTGCCAACAGGCACTTAAAACCTTGCTCTAGCCTATTTATTGACAATGAAATTTTCCTTTCATGTACAAACCATCTCCTATTGCTTATATATTTACAATTAATCTATTTTCGCCATCTCACCACTGAAAGTGAGTGAAAGACATCAGGAAAGGCAAGAGTAAGCTAGAGACTTCTCTTCAAGGAGCTCATTTGTTGAGGCCTCCATTTTTGAACGAGAGAAATCATCGATTTTAAGACCTGTCAAAGAACTTCAGCGAGTAAAATTACTGAATGATAGATAAATCCATGTAATTTGCAAAGGTAAAATGCATGGGTAGTCCATTTGTCATCAAGATACTGCAACTAATTGGCTCTTCAACTTTTCGAGAAAACAATCTCAGTACAATTGCAGAGTGTAGTTTCATACCTTGTTGCGGAAACAAATTGAAAATTTTCCCATAATATGACTAGTTTTCGTATTTATGAAACGACATTCTTGTTTGTCTACATGATATAGGATTAAAAGGTCATTTTTCAAACACTCACTTAGTAGCTTAAGGATCAGATTGGAACAGATGAAGAAGATCACGGAATTAAGTGTGTTACATAAAAAATTAGGGACCAGGTTGCAATATCAGGATTGTAAAAGAACTGGGAAATAAACAGGTTTTGATTAGACGTTCAACACCAGGCATGCACTTTAGTCTTTGCCCATTATAAATACCAATAGATTATTGCATATTCATCAGTGAGTGCAACACAAATCAACCTTGAACCAGAAAAGATTACATCAGAATTATTTCCTGCAACATTCAAGAAAGTTAGAGAGGAAAGAAATTAAGGATACACAGAACTAGAGTGGAACAATTCTGATGATGTACAGCTAAATAGAACTATTGCTCTTTTTTTTGTTTTTTCTTATTTTCTTTTTGGAAGAAAATGAGTTGTGAATGAGACACTTACCTTGTACAATAGACCACTCTCCCTTTTCACAACTAACAGGAAAGGAGTAGATAAGCCCAGGAGGAATGCCATAAGACCCATCAGAGCACACACCCATTGATACCCATGTCCCCTGTAAAAGAAAAGATTAAACATTGAGTATAACATTCGCACAAAATATCTACAGTGAAAACATAAACATGAAATAGATTATATACTTACCTGCTGAAATGTTATGTAGAATTAATAAATCCCTCTCAAAATCTGAATTTTTTATAGGCCCATAGAACACTACTACATTTCTTGATATATAGCCACATTCGTTTCTTGTGAAAATGACCTTGTTTAAAAGGTTTTTTTTTTTTTTTTTTTCTAATACAAGCGAGCCAGCTGTGAACAAACAAATTCGAATGCCAGGAAGCTTGCCGAACAAACCGACACACCAAAAGGGAGGAGGAAACAGAAGTAAAGGCCGAACAGGCCAGGAGAAAAGGACAAAGATAACCCTTGATTTCTCCAAAACGGCAAAGACACCGGAGAAACCTACCGAAAACCCAAAACATATCCAGCATTCTGTGCTGCCCAAAAAGAAACCAAACAAGACCAAAATCAGTCCCTATACCTGGCAGGCATTGTCGGGTCCTTGTCAACCGGTGCTGCTAGGACCTCGTCAATCAGAACAACAGCAGAACGATTTATCAATTCACAACACTTCTTAATGCTCTCCTTTACTTCCTCCGCTAAGCAATGAACCAGACATTTTCTTGTACCTGCGAATTGCATTGCCCTTTCAGGAGGTTGTAGTCCCACTTTTAAGCTTTGAGTACTAATTGTGGAGGTTTTTCTATTCGCTGGAGAGCCAATCGTATAACTTATCATAAAACTTTCTATCTTCGTTCTCGCGAATCGTATAAGTTATCGTAAAACTTTCTATCTTCGTAATTACAGCCTCTAACTTTGAACCAGGCTTGTCACGGGGCCTATTAGTAGCAACCGGTGCAGCATTCTCCTCACTCAGTCAGAGCTAGCAAACCACGCACCCACATCCACATAAGCACTGAACCAGGCCATAACATCAACAGTCATACTATGCCTCAGTGGAGGTATTGATTTTCGTGAATAATACAGCGTAGTCGGCAAAAACTGATATCCACAACAACTGATACTGTCATCGGTGCAGTAAAATTCAGATAGAGGAGAAGGATACAAAAGAAGAGATATAAAAGAAGACGACGAAATTCAAACTACAGATACCGACAAATCAACAGAACACATATCAATATATCAATAGGTGTACAAGTAAAATAGAGCCAACAAACCAACATAGCACATATCTATATACATACAAATAGGTCCAAAAGAGAGCAAGTAGTAGTCACAGAAGTAGGAAAACTTACAGTCACAACAAACAAATAAAAAAGAGCAAGCAAATAGACTATATATATATATATAGAGAGAGAGAGAGAGAGAGAGAAAGTTGAGCTATGATTCTATTGATAATAGATGAATAGTATTTGCTATTTACTTTTTAGCCTTTGGATCCGTATAGTGCCACCACCAAATAGTAAACTCTATGCATCCAAGGGATAAAAATTAGATAGCAAAGACTATTCCTTCAAAAGTATTCTAGTCTCTCTCTCTCTCTCTATCTCTCTCTCTCTCTCTCTCATACACATATGAGTGAGGATTCAATTACATATGTATAAGTTACACGGGTTTTTGCATAAATGTAAATTTAAATTTCGAAGACCTAAAATTAAGATCTAAACCATTAAATGTGATTAAGAATGTTAAAATATATACTAATAAAGTTTCACGAGTTTTGAAAGTCAATTTGCTATGCATCAAGTAATTCAATGATCCAAAATTATTAAGAAAAGACAATATTTAACATGGAAGATATAGATTTCCAAAAATCATAATTTTTTGCATGTAGGACCTTTTTATGTTGCAAAACATCTTCAACCGTTCATATCTTCATTTTGAAACTTCTATGATTAGATTTTAGGTTGTGTAAGAATTGTGTAAATTAATAGTGTGATTGTGTAAATTGAAAGTGTGTAAATAGAACCTTAGGTGCTTATAAGTTTTGGGTCCTCGGATCAAGCCTTTTAGCCATTGAATCAAAAGTCAACAATGGTTGCTCATGGTGGGCTCCCCTATTGTGCATGATCCAAGGGCTAAAAAGTTAATAGCACCAAGGACTTGATGCTTCTAAAAGCACCCCAGATGGACTCATATATGTATAGAGTATGGCTACTATCCTCTTTAAGGATAGCAACCGTTTTCCTATCAAATTTTGGACCATATGATCTATTTTGAGATTTAGTTCTAGTTCATGCTGTTATGTGCGGGAATTAATGGAGAACGCCTAATGGAGAAGCGTTAATGCTTCTCAAACGAAGAGCAAAATTAAAAAAAAAATTGCTCGAACCCTAATTCCTCTTCGCAATAGACCTCGGAGTAGACCACCATCTTGTTTCTTCTTTCTCCCCCTCATCTTCCAATAGATTAACACCCTCTTCTCCTTCTTCTATTTTTCTGTCCCCTCTTTACGCCCTCTTCTTTTCCTATTTTCCTCTTTGCAATGGACCACCATCCCTACCTTTGTAGTGGGACACAATTGCGACGAGTCGCCAGATTAGGACAAGTACAACTGGGAAGAACTACGACTCCTATTTTCCCCTTTCTCCATCTTAATATATCTCAATTATTTGATTTGATGTCAAAGGATTCATATAAGTTCATCTTAATTCCATTGATGGACTTTCTCTAGCGAAATTGTTGCACAAATTCAAGCATATATATATTTTTCCTATTTTCTCTTTCACTTTTCTCCCACTTCTCTCTTCCGCCAATTCCCGCACAAAGGAAAGTAGATCAGAACCGGTTCTCAATACCAATTCTATGGTCCAAAATTTGGTAGGACACAAGTTGCTATCCTCTTAAAAGGATAGCAACCATACTCTCTCTCTCTTTCTCTCTCTCGCGCGTGCTATATATATATATGAGTCCGGCTACTATACTATTGATGGTACCAAGCTGTTGGTACTATCGAGTTTTTTGCCATTAAATCTATCCTTTGATCATTTCCACCTGTTAGATTATACTATTCAACCACCTACTCAACCCTACGGGACCACTATCATCCTAACCGCACATCCTTTCATTCAACAACCAAAAACTCGATAGCACAAAGTGCTTGGTACTATCGATAGTATAGTAGCATAATTCATATATATATACATACATACAGAGCTAGTCTCCTATACTATCTATAGTACCGGAGCTCCGATACTATAGTCTCGTTTTCGATCTTAGGGTGTTCAAATCAACGACCCACACCGTTAAAACTGATTTAGGGTATTTAAAGTTTTTAGAAATAAAATTTTATATTTTTTTGACATAGTTTACTTTATGATCAAACCATTTCAAAATTGTCAATTTTCAATGGCTACTATGGCGAGTTTAGAGTTTAACGGTGTAAAAGAATCTAAATTTTTTCAAATTTTGATAGAAAATACTTTAAACTATCTAGATTAAAGTTAACATTCTTGATCTTGAATTTAAAAGTCCTATGCTCAGATTTTAAAGATTATTCAATTTTCACCGTCCATTTTGACATAATTTATTTACTAAGTAAACGATGTCAAAAAAAACTAAAATTTTATTCCTAATAATTTCATATACCCTAGATCATATTTAACGGTGTGGATCGTTAATTTGAACACCCTAAGATCGAAAACAAGACTATAGTATAGGAGCTCCGGTATTACAGATAGTATAGTAGCCTAATTACATATATATATATATATATATAGTTGAGCTAGAATACTCTCAAAAGCACCATGAAGGTGGTGCTTTTGAGTTTTTAGCCATTGGATGGAAAGATGTAGGATTGAGATGATGGTGGTAGGTGGAATAGTGTTTGATCCAAAGAATATTAGTAATCAAGGAGTAGATCCAAGGGCTAGAAACTTAGAAGTACCAAGGGGTTGGTACTTTTGAGAGTATTCTAGCTCAATTATATATGTATATATATATATATATATATATATATATAACATGATCTAAGGGGTGAAATTGATCATAAGATAGATTTAATGGTGGAAAACTGGATAACACCAAGTACTCGGTACTATTAATAGTATTCCAGTTGGACTCCTATATATAGAGAGAGAGAGAAAGAGAAAGATATCTATAGATAGATGCTATTGGTAGTAAATAAATAGTGTTTATTATTAACTTTCTAGCCCTTGGATCAATACTATCCATCTACCACCACTAAACCCTAGGGCATCACTATCCCAAGCAAAGGTAGTAAGACATATAGGGAACTTAGAGCTTCAGCAGAGAAAGAAAATTGATAGATTTTGTGTTAAACAGAAGGATCAGCAGTTAGCAGCAACAGAGCCGCTTCACCAAACAAACGGTAGACCACCAAGCAAAAGAAAATAGCATATATCAATAAATATATATAAATAAAAAGAGTAAACAAAGATAGGCATAGATGCAAGAAAATTGATAACGACAGCAAACAGCAGATGGAACAACAATCAGCAACAGTTAGCGGTAAGCAGATAGAGAAGCAGTTAGCAATGGAGAAGAACGGAATAGCAACAAAGCGAGCCCAACCGACGGCGGAACAACAAACAAAAAACAAATAGTCGAGCAAACAAGAACAATAAAGCAAGAGATAGTGGACCACCAAAGTTAAAAAGGCCATTATTATAAATTAACCATCAATATAAAAGGCAATAAGGCCCACCAAAAGGGAAGGGGAAGAGGGGGTACACTATATCCACCGAATATCGACCTCCGGCGATGGCATGAGATAAAGACTCAGGTTAGAGAGGCAATCTAAAGCGTACGCCAAGCAAAACGTCGATCTCGCAACGAAAAGAGAGAATGGCCAAGCAGCCAGAGATGCCGATGCCATCGATGACAGTCACGGGTGAGAGCCTCATTAATGAGGTAAGGCAAGTGAAAAAGACAGCAATGGAATGGAGAAGATTGTGCCGTGGACTGTAAAGAGAAAAGGATGGGGAAAGAGAGCGGGACTGTAGACGATGATGGGCTACTGGCTTTCTTTCAAGGAAAATAAATAGAGAAAGACGACAACAAATTGACAATTATTAACTGAAAGGTGGGCCCCACTCTCCTAATGAAAGGGGTGGTCCCACACGACTAAGAAATTGAGCATTCATATAGTGTTTATATATAATTAATAAGGTAAGTGACAAAGACAGCAACGGGCATAATCTTTCGTTCAAGAGAAAAAGAATGAGATGACAACGGATTGGGAAGTATTAATTGACATGTGGGCCCCACCCCCTGTCTACAACCACGAATAGAGTTTATAATGAAGTATTAATTGAAAGGCCGGCCCAATCCCCTAATTAGAAAGGTGGGCCCCATCCCCCAATTAAAGAGGTGGCTCCATGCAGCCAAGGATTAAGGAATTATATATTAAAGTATAATTAAAGGACGGCCCCCACCCGGCCACCCCTCCAAATTAAGGGGATGACTCTACAGCGCTAAGGAATTGAGCATTAATATAGTGTTTATAAATTAGACCAACTTACAGCTCATGAATCCAATGAATGCCAGCATAAGAAAAGGGTGTTTTTAGAAAATAAAATGCACTTTCAAGGGATATATACTGAACTTCAGATTTTTTTTTTTTTTTGTTGTTTAAGGATACATATGTAAAGATACAATTCTGTAGGAATACATGCATGTAGAAAATCGAACCTTAGGAGTGCCTAAAAGCCAATCATGCATGTGATCACAAGCAGCGCTAGCAGCAGACAATGCGCTGGATAACTTGCGTGCTCGAATAATAGCTGCACCACGTTGCCGTATGATAGTGATAAATTCTCCACTTAACCTAACAAAATGTATATAAATATATGAACAACAACTTAGAGAGATGTGTTAAGAATGAGAAGAAAAAACCAATAGAACAAGTGATTCCGATGTCGATAGTTAGAAGTTTCAGAGATTCTATCAGTGTTGGCTTTTGTGAGTGATTTATGAAGAACAAAGTTCATCTTCTGTATTTAGATGAGAAAATTAATCTTACCCTTCAAAAGCCAGTTGCAAAATATCATATATTCGCATGTACATGGGTTAATAATACTCAAAATATAACCTTGTAAATGTTATTTGCTATCTCTGAATGTGCTTTCTAATTTTTGATAAATGACATTCAAAAAGGACATTGATAAAAGAATATGTATTTTGGAGGGCATTTCTTATATCAAACTTTGAAGGGGTATATACACTTAAAAGAGTACAATTGAAACAAACCCTAAAAAAATCATCATGATCTTTTCGCTTTGATGTTAATTTTCAGAACATTCAAATAAATATGATCTATTCCAGACAACAAAATTAGTACCATACTATGCATGCAAAAGGTATAAGCATCCAATCCGTATATTTGTCTCTATGAAGCATTTATTTATGTCATTCTATATATGTGTGTGCGCGCCGAAGGATTTAAATCCTATACATTAATAGATAAGAGGTATCAAATTACTATAACCATACCTACTGATAAAGCATTTTAAAGTATAGAAAAAAAGTGATTAGGCTAATTCTAGTCTTAACATATGGAGGGCCAATTTACCATTTATCGTTGGCAATAATTTCTCGAACCGATTTCTCTCCCTCTTGAGTTATCACAGTTGCATGATTGATGTCAGGGTACTGAGTAGAAGAATGGTTGCCCCATATAATTACATTCTTTACCTCGCTTGCGTGCATGTTCAACCTCTCTGCGATTTGACCAAGGGCTCTATTATGATCGAGCCGTGTAAGACAAGTGATGTTCTTTGCAGGGATCGAAGGGGCGAATTCTTTTAGAATGAGAGCATTAGTGTTAGCTGGGTTAGCAACAACAAGCACCTGGAGGCAAAATTCAACAGCTGTATCAACTGAACTAACACACATTATATTCTACTTTCGCATGTTTCATATAATACTACATCACGTCAAATAGATAACTTTTTTCTATTAGAATAGCATAAATAAGTTTATCAGAAGTAAAGATAAAAACCTGTAGACAAAATCTAAAACTTCACAACCAGAGTTGCAACTAAAATAATACATGGCAAGTAATATTTAAGCCATGTCGACAACAAAAGCCAGTTTGATATCTTTTACTAAGATATTTAAAGCACTTCTCTAGCATCTTAAGCTTTTAAAACTGTTTTTGGATGCATTAAAGAAAAAAAAAAAAAGAGAAAAACTTGTTCAGCCTCCATTTTTTTACCCAAGGCACAGATTTTTGGCTGATGGGCCCACAACTGCATAGTGTATATGACTTCTAAATTAGTGTTGCTGGATAAATCACCTTTTAGGTGGAACCTGCTATCCTGAACCTGAATAAATTAACATTGCCGAAAATGAACTTCCTAGCTTGCGAAGACAAAAGAAAATCCCACACTGTACTAGTTATCAACATATAACTTGTTCTAGCATCCAAATAGATCGGTAATCCCATAATCATGATAACTACATAATTTGATTTTATAATCAAAACCACCCACAGAAAGTCTGATCCAGATAGATTTTTACACTTGTCCTTCATATTTGTCATATAAAGTGAATAATACTATGAGTACGCATGAAGACAATATGATATAATTTATTTACCTGAAATAAACAGTTAATTAGGTTGCACACTCTGTACGGAACTTTTCAGAAATGAGAATAAATATGTTAAATAATGTGAAGCAATTATTATTCTCCAAAAGCTCATGCTGCCAGAATGTTTTTAACATTGTATATTCAACATTTTCCCTCATGTTGAGTCTAGCAACACTCAAATTTAGGATCTCCTACTTTGATATCATGTTCAATATTTTGAAGAAACCGATGTTCTCGAAAAGCTTGAGCTGCTAGAGAACTATATTTTTAATTAAAATAATATCTAATATACCCTTCAAAACATTAAAAATATCTAACATACCCTTGTTGGACCAAAATACCCTTATTGATTTCCAAAAATTCCTTGCTTATATACCTTGACTATCGAAAATTTTTAAATCTACCCCTCAATACCCAAAATACCTTTTTCTTGAACCCAATCTCATTAGCTAACCCTAGAGGAGGATATTTGAGGTAATTTTTTGAAATCAACAAGCGTATTTTGGTAATCCAGGGGTAAATAAGATATGTTTATAGTTTTGAAGGGTATATTAGATATTATCTATTAATATTATGTATTAAACAAGATTATCAAGCACGTCACCTTACAATTCTTAGCTGCGCACTGCTCTAAAGCTGAAGCTTGATCTTTGTAAATGGCAACATTTTTTGACATCACTTCTTTCCTTTCCATCCCCTCTTTTCTTGGAAAACCGCCTAACATAATGGCTATGTTTACACCAGTGCAAGCTTCAACCAAATCAGTAGTTGCAATAACACCTAAAAAAATCAATAAAAGAACATTGCATTATCGTTTAGAGGTGCTCTGTTTACTTTTTTTTAAAGGTAAAAATTTAGTAAGACCTACGCCCCTCATTTTTTTGGTTAACACCCCGAACTACTGATTTTTTTTTTATTTTAATTAATTAACTATCAGCCATTAATTCTACTTTCATTTGTAAAAGCATGATTCAAGCCATTAGATGTGATGGAATCACCGTTAAATTTAATAAAATTCCCAATTTAATTGCCTACACAATAACTCAAATCAGAAAATTCAAAACTTAAGGTGTCAAATAAAAAAAATTCTGATGGAGCCATTCCAAAATGGCCTACAGTTTTCAGGGTGGTTCTATAGACATTATACTTTTCTCCTTCATTTTTTTTCCTCTTTTTTTTTACGGGGTTAAACAGCACTGTCTAGTAACTAACCTTATTGCGGAATTTCATTTAGGTCTCAAGCACTGATTTCTTGCAGCTGATGTGCTAAATTCGATTTCTAAATCAATATTTAATGCATCAATTTTGACAAAATAAAGCTTGATGACCTGTGTAGAATTATGTGAAAACTTCACTGAATAGTTATGCGATTATCTTAAAGAAAAGGTCACCTTTTAGCAGCGGTAATGCGGCATCTACTAGCTCCATTTTGACACCATTTAGGGCTTCTGCTGCAGACGGAATATCGAGCATATGCAGAATTATAGGTTGGTCAGGGCCTAACATCAACCCTCTAGCAATCATTGGGATTAAAGCATAGCCAACTTGCCCTGCAAAGAGAAATCATATTATCTGTTTGCAGTATCGGATGATAACTGTAGTGACCCAGTTCACTCGTATCAATAATTTATCGGACCCAAGCCATCAGTCTATAATGGTTAAGCCCAAGTTATTGCTAATAGTGGACTAAGATGTTACAAGTTACATGGGTCTCGCATCGCCCCAGTGATCTTGAGCTATATTTGTGATTCAGTCTTTTGAAGATGTCATGGCTTAAGGAGTAGTTTGTGACACCCGATAGTCCTAGAGATTGTGTATGGATATACAAGGACCAAAGTGTAAAATACTAATAATTTGAATTTAACCATTTAGGCATGTGGTTTGGGTCCAACAAGTTATTAATGCTAGTCTCAGAAAGTTTGCAGCATTAGGTGTAGCTTGGTAATGTGATAGTTAAAAATACTCCTTTTATATTATAGAAGACCCAAAAAATTCAAAAGCACTTTCAATCTTTCCTTCTTTTATATTGTAAAATTGCATATGCAACCGCCGCCAAAGATTATAAGAGCTTTTTGATTTCTGCATTTTATATTATAGAAGACTCAAAAAAATTCAAAAGCACTTTCAATCTTCCCTTCTTTTATACTACAAAATTGCAGATACAACCGCCACCGGGCGGTTGCAAGCGCAATTTTAAAGTATTAGAGGAGGGAAGATTGTAAGCGCTTTTGGATTGTTTTTGGGTCTTCCATAATTTAAAAATGGCGCTTTTAGCCACCACACTACCATACTAGGCTTTAATAGATGAAGAATGTATGTGATCAAAGTTATCCTCGGATATAAAGAAATCTTAGACTAAAAAAAAATTATTTCCGAACCAAACATAGCATCAGGACACAGCAATAATTATACTTTTGCCACTTTTGCCCTAGACGAAGTTACCTGCTGCGCCAGTGACCAATACTTTGAGGGGCTGCTTCGTCCCGCAGCGCTTCCTCGTAAATCGACATTTCAACAACACTTGAAGGAGAGGAAAAGATGCCATTAAAAGATCAAAACTACGTAATAACCTGAAATTTTCCAAACCAATATTTTGACATATACCTAAAAGTGCTTCTGAAATGTGTTGTTCATTATATAAGAAGAAACTGGGGGGAGGCAATGATACCTTCGCGTTTGGGTGAAGCAATAAGTCGGGATTCGAAGCTAATAAGGGTGGGCAAGGAATGAAGAGAATTGGAGAAATTCGGGTAAATTGTACCCCCAGTCCCCAGATTTTCACCCGCGTCTCACATTGGTCCTCCAACTGTTCATCTATTACTATATATATATATGGGAAAACTTCAAAAACCCCCCCTGTGGTTTCGTGCATTCTCACTTTGCTACCCTGTGGTTTAAAACGTATCAATTTACCCCCATGTGGTTTTATTTTTATCTTTTCGGAAGCTTTTTCGTTAATATTTCGTTAAATTATATACAAAAAACTTCAGATAACCATCTATATTTATCGAATAGTCACTTTAGTATCCTTTAATTTTAACTTTGTCACTGATTTTAAAAAAAAATAAAATAAAATTGATAACAAAAAGATAAAAGCGAAACCACAGGGGGATAAATTGATACGTTTTAAACCACAGGGTAGCAAAGTGAGAATGCACGAAACCACAGGGGGGGTTTTTGAAGTTTTTCCTATATATATATAATATATCTGTACTATATTGATACCACGGGACACGAAATTGATACACTTTAAACTATATGGTACTAAAATGAGAAAGTGTGAAACTATAGGGATGGTATTTGAAGATTTTTCTAAAATAAATAAAAAAATAATGAATTTATAGCGTACGAATAAATATATAAATTAAATGCGACCAACTGGTTTTAATCGAAGGTGATATTTAAATAGAAACACTATCAAAGTTTAAGGACTCAATTCGAAGACGTCAAAAGGTCTAAAGGTCTCTATTGTCGTAGTTTGAGGACTAAAGTGAAAATACGCCGGAAGTTTAGTGACTATGAGTGCAATTTACTGGGACAAGTTGGTTCGCTCCAATTCAAAATTGGTCAAAAAAATAAATAAATAAATAAATAAAAGAAGCGGGAAACGGTGATTCCATTTTCACCATTTGGCCCATAGGCCGAATAGGCCCAAATGTTCAACATCAAAATCAAACTATGTAGGCCCAAAAGGTCCCAGCAGTAAATGGACCAGGTGTATAAGTGCATCTCATGCACCATACTTGATATTTGACGATTAATCTTTTTCTAACTTTAATCCTATAAATTTGATCTATAGTATCTAAAAATCATGCATTTGAAATTACAAGTTTTGGAAACCTATAATATATGCATCAAACAGTTCAAAAATAATAACATTCTCAAATAGAAGAATATTGCTTGTCAAGACTAATAAATTTTGATATACAAATCTATTAAAATATCATAAATGATAGAAAGTATACAATAAATTAGACTTCTATCTCAAAACCTTTATGTATAGAATGATAAAGTTTTTAATGTAATGAGCATTCATATAAGATCTACATCAAGTTAATTCTTTTATACTATGAGAATTTAGAAGAGTTTTATTAGAAGCAGTATATAACTTGCGCAGAAAATAATGTCTATATATAAATTTATTTTTGCACTTACAAATTATTTGACTATGAACAATTATTGTTGTATTGCAGTTTTAGCTTTATGTGAATTCAACTATAATATTTGAAATGGTGCATTTGATTAAAAATGTGAATCAACTTGGTTTCAAACTTGATATGTTGCTACTTGCATTAGTGACGGTCAGTAATAACTGAATATTTATATTGTCAAAATTGAATTGAGCTTCTATACTTTTAAAAATACAAGTTATTAGTGTAGATAGATTTTCAGCCCTTATATCAAAAAATATGTGATTAAGATGATAGTAATTTTCTAGAATTGAGTGGAAAGTTAATTAAATAGTATTATGTAAGAATTAAAAATGATCAAAAAGTACACGAAAAATTTACAAGCACCGCACCATGATCCGACTCTCAAAATTATATCGTTGGCTCAGAATATCGGAAACCCTCTCCTCCTTTCTCTATCCCTCTCCCTCTCCTCGTCTCCGAGCGCTCGATTGTTAAAACCCTTATTCCTCCGTCACCAAAACCCTTCCATTTCCTCCTCGCTCCCTCTCTCTCCCCAACCTTTCCGATCGTCAACCTCCGCCGCCACCTACGCCGCCGCCGTCTCCTCCTCCTCCTCCTCCGCCGCTGCCGCCGCCGGAGAAGGTTCTCTCTCGCTCTCTCTCGCTCTCTCTCGCTCTCGCTAGATCACATGTCACACGAGTCTGGGTCGAGGGCGAATTGGATTGGCAAAGATCCGAGATCAAACAGGTGGTGGGCGGAGAGTAGGGAATCTCCTTTTCATTGAGTTAGTTCGTTTTTATGTTTTGAAAAAAAATTTTATAGCTCAGTCTTTAAAATTGATAGATTGATGCAGTTATTTTGTCGTGTGATAGTTTGGTTTTGATTCTTTTGGTGATTTGAATAAGCTTGCATTGACAAAATCAAAGTTTGGTGGCTTGTGTGTTAAGGTGGGTAAACAGTAATCCTAGATTTAGGCCTTAATTTGATATTGCGGTGGCTAAAAGCGCTTGCGGCTGCTGCCACGGTCGCCGCCATAATTTTATAGCATCAGAGGAGCAAAGTTTAGAAGTTCTTTCAAATTTTGTAGGCCTTCCATAGCATGAAAGTGGGTGCTCTTGAAGACACAATCATGGAGACACAAACTAGGCCTTAATCACATATAGCATCAAACACAAATTATGTAACTTAATCCCATGTTTAATCCTGTGCAACATCAAACACTGTATTGGAAAAATAATTTTCCAATCCTATCAGGTCCTTTCCAATCCTATCTAGTCCTATACAGGCTTAGCTATGAAAACTCCCCTGCACTTTGTCCTATGTCTCAAGCACCCCCCTATATAAAAAAATTTAAACAATATCAACCCTGCACTTTAGATCTGTCTCAAATAGGTCCCACTTAGAATTTCCATATGTTATAACAGCTGCATGCTGAGATAGCATACCTTCAAGCCCATTCAAGCCCCTTCAAACATACCTTCAAGTACCAAAACCCAAGGGGAACCATGGAAAAGCATTCACATGAGGGATTCTCTTTATCATGTGTGTGGATTCAACTGTTTAATGCCAAAGTCATCTTGCCATGTCATCGCCGATAACATTTCCATCAAAAGTTAACCGAATCCCAAATTGATGGACCTATTTGATGATAGACTAAAGTGCAGGGTTGACATTGTTTAAATTTTTTTATGTAGAGGTGGTATTTGAGACATAAGGCAAAGAGCAGGGGAAGTTTTATAATTAAGCCTCCTATTTATCCTATCCAATCATATCCTAGAACTCAAATATGCCCCAAGTAGACAGATTACATTTCGCATTTCAGAAAGATATTCAAATGAGCAGAAAATTCTGAAAATTTTGTGAACTATTGAGGTTGGTTAATCATCCTATTCCTGTCATGATCGAACATTATTAATTTGTATATTTTATTAGCTATCTTGCATTAAGCAAATTGGGATACTTGTTTGGTCTTATAGCGTGATCATTGAGAGAAGCATTACAACACTATTGTTACATCGATATTCTCTTTATTGTGCTTATGCTTACTAAATTGGATCAAATGATTGCATTGTTTAATTGTATGACTAGCATGTATGATGTACAACTTGAGTCCTCTTGTGGCTCTAGCAGCATGTTGTGTACTGCTTGAGTTCAAAAAGTAGTTGGGAAAATAGATTATGCTATAATGTTTTAATTTATCTACACAGTTAATCACAGCAACGGCATGTAAATAGATTACGCGATAATGAAATTAGGAATTACATCCTGTTAATTGTTCTTATACATCATCATTCTGTGTATATTAGCTTTGCAATTCCTCTGATTCGTCATTATTATGCATTATCTTATTTCATCACAAGCCTTTTTTGTTATTCCCTTCAATTTGCTCTTTTATTTTATCAGTAGCTCTCATTTGTCCCTTGTTAATTGTCGACATTACTGTGTTTATTTGGTGCGTCTAGTATTTTGGAAGCAATGCATGTTTTAAACTGTTCTTCCTTCAATTGTTAGGACTTTCTTGGTGAAACATTGGCTTTAAGTGAGTCGGACAACACATCATAATTAGTAAGTGCATCAGCATCACCAGATGTTGTGGTGCCGATTATGTGTTTTAGGCATTAATTTATAAACAAAAAGGTGAATCTGGAATACCAATTCTATTGTCAGAACATTTCTTATTCAGATGATCAATCTGTATTTATAATGATATAAATAGCAATTTAGGTTGTTCTGTGATTCTGTCTTTGGTAAAGGAATTTGCTGCTTCCCAAATGGTCTGGACCTAGACCTCTTTGAAACATTTGAATGAAAAACAAATAAAGAAGCACAATTTAAGATATTTGAATGATGTACAACAAAATGGCGAGGCTACTAATAAAAGATCATAGGCTTGCTAATGATAGAAAAGCGTTTTACATACACCCATCAATTTGGAACTTCTATTCTTGCCGACTCATGCTTTACAAAGAATAGTTTTATGTAGTTCTGTTTTTATTGCTGTGCTCCCAAGCTTGCTGCACAGTTGTTTACAGGCAGCTAAGTCTGTGCAATTAGTGAACACAACCTAATACTATGACAACAACTTTCTAATATTTCTTGATTACTTTTGTTTAATGTGAATATTAATTATCTGCTTATACCTGTTGGATTTGTTTTTCCTTTTTATGTTTCAGGTTTTAGTCATATAAAGGGTACTAAGCATTGTATTGTAGCTTGTCCCAGTTTTTATTTATCTGGAAATGTTCAAACACATCTTCAGCCAAACTTTGAAGAAAGGAACTGCTATTCTAGAGCACAATAGTTCGGCACTTCCATATGTTTGTAGGAGCAGCTTCCACCATGGGCAGGTAAATCATGAAAATCTCCTCCTGTTGCTAATAATATAATTTTACTTACTGTTGTGATCATATTATTTTCTCTTGTCACTTCAATATTTGTTTTTGTAGAAAAAAGGGCTGCGTAAAGAGTTTATTGGGTATCTATCTTCTAATATAGTATATCATGTTGTCTGTACTCTGTAGAGGTTGCATTGTCCTGTGTAATAATCACTGATACACTAGGCTTTGCAACTTGTTGTTCCACCATTTCATATTATGCTACCTATGCTGGTTTCAAGCTATAGGAAATGTTGCTTATAAATTTTCTTGGGCTTCTGGGTCGTTATGACATTGCCACTCTTTTGCACTACTAAACCAATCGAGACTATAGATTGTAAGTTTGTTTGCCTGTCAAAAAGTTAAAATGGGGAAAAAGGAAAAAGGATGAATCTCAAACTATTGAGATTTCTGTGTGGTGCTTATGTTAATTCGTAACTACTTTCTATGTTGTGTGAAATTGCTGGACCAGAAAAATAACTTCTTTTTTTTTTTTTTTGTCGTAATTCTTCTTTTGACGTTTGATTCGGTAAAAGAAAGGATCCCATATACTGTTTTACTTGAAGATTGTGTTCGTCCAATTCCATAAGCTGTTTAACTGGGCAATTGAATTTCCCTACATTCCGTGGCGCATGTTTGTTAACTTGTAGCACAAAACAAACTCTTATTTATGCCCATTCATAAGCTTCTACCCAATGATTAAAATGCCGTGGCACGCAAGGAATCAAGTGCTGCACGTGCCGTACCCTTCCCCCAAGAAGGGGGCACGGTACAGGGGGGTCTCGGACCCCCCCTCTGTCTCGTAGCACGCACATGCGTGCCGCTCGAGACAAAGCGGCACGTAGGTGCGTGCCGGTGGCACGTACCGTGTGTGCCATCCATTTTTTTTTCCCTTTTTCACTTTTTTTTTTGGCTTTTTCTTTTTTTCTTTTCTCTAGGGGGCTCACCCCCTCCCTCCCAAGCCATCTATATTGTCGCACTGCGAAGCTTTCGGTGAATCAAGGGAATAAAAATCGATCTCCTAAACAAATTTTGATCAGATATTTTTAAAAAGAATAAAAGAACAAAAACTATGGATGTAATATCGAGAATATAAAACTTTCTCACAATACCAGTAGTACTTATATTAACATTGTCAAATAAATGGTATCTGCAGATGATAATATACCATATGATCAAGCGCGACGATCTATGTGGAATTAAGCAGTCATCTTTATGTAAAGATGTAAATTTAATTAATTATTGTACTTGAATTTATTATTGTATTTTAATTTTTATTCTACATCAGGTATAGTTGTACTTTATTTACAAAAAGCTTACATGTATATTAATTGATGAGTATAGTAAGGTATACATAGTAAATATTCATAATTATTTATTTAAATATTTCAAAATAACGTTATAAGAGTTTATTGTAATCAAAAAAATTGAAATAAGTCCGTGCCAAAGCGTGCCACTAGGAGGTCATGTGTATCTATCGGCACGCAAGCGTGCCTGTGCCGTACCGTGCTAGGGACATAACGGCACGCCCTCGTGCCACGGCACTTTAAACCTTGCTTCTACCTTAGAGTTGTTGTTCATAAGTTTTGTCCTATAATTTGTCATAAACTTACAGACCTGCTCAAATTTTCAGGTCCTAGCATCCCCTAGAAGCTTCTTCGGGGTAGAAGATTTCGTGGACGACGACAACAGCCGGCCATACACATACAAGAAGGAGAAAAAATCCAAAAACCCACATAAACACATATCGTTTAAGCAGCGCACAATAGCTTACATGGAGCCCTTCTCGCTCGACGTATTCATATCCAAAAGGTTCGTATCAGCTTCAATCACACACAGAGTCACCTGCAAGCAAGTCGCAGTTGCCGGCACGAATTCGAAGGACATTAAGGCTGTTCTCAAGTCACGATCGGATATACCCGCGTGCCTAGCTGTGGGGCGCTTCTTGGCGGATCGGGCCCGGGAGGCCGATGTGTACACTTGCACCTATACTCCGAGAGAAAGGGATAAATTTGAAGGGAAGATCCGTGCGGTCGTGCAGTCTTTAATAGATAATGGAATCGATGTAAAAGTTTATCTTGATTGATTCATAGTCATCGGTCGTTGATCGACTCGGTTTGTATCATCAAAATCTTTTGCCATTAATGGTTGGCATGGCATTATTGCTGCTCTGATATCTGTTTAGCTCGACTGGAGCTTTTGTACAAGTATTATTTAAGTAGCATTATTGATAGAAGCACTAGTTGTTGTTTTATAGTGGAAGTGGAAGCCTCAAATTGAAGCTTCTCTTTTTGCTGCCAAAAGCTTGTATTAGCTTCTCGGCGCAGCAAAAGTTATGATTTTTTTAAAAAAATTATTATTACTATTTGTCTTTTAAAAGCTGAGATAAAAAGAGACTAGTCCTTTGTTAAACCAGAGGAGCTGGAGAACAAAGTTTCTATGTAATTTGTGCGGCCTACAAAGGTTCTTTCGAAAGCTCATATTATGTTTGTGCTAGTCATAATAAATGTACCATCCTTTTGATGTAATATCTTATTTAGGAGCTTTCTGAATATATTGTTGCCCTTGCTTTGGGTTTTTAAAAAGAAATTTACATAATTTGAAATAGGAGGGGAAAATTTTCTCTTGTTAGCTTTGTTGGATGGCTTGCGGTGGATGATAACTTGTTTGAAAAAAACTTAAAAAACAAAAAAGAATTTCTAAATTTTACATTTTTTAATTAAACAAACATCTTAAATTAAAAAATTGCAATCAATTTAAGTACTACCTCTTTTGTGCTATTTCATACTGTAGTTTTATTTTAGAACATAAAAAATGGCAACGACACAAAATGAGGCATAAATTAATAAAATAAAGGCTGATGTGATGCAGATATGGTGAAAAAGAAACAATACTCTTATGAAAGTACAATCTGAACCAACATATTATCAAAAATTTTATTTAAAATATAAAAATTTAAACTAATAATAGTTGCCATGACTCATGAGTATTATGTATGTCAAAATTGACACACTAACATACTATTTTTTAATACATTCTAATTTATATGATGAGAAAACTAAAGAATCCATCCACTTTCCAACATTTCTCTTCTTTTTAATCTTTACTATGCACACCTTAAGAAAATGAGTAATGTTATATGCACACCTATTTTATAGGTGTAAGATTTACACCTTAATCGTTTAAAGACCAAGGTTTACCCACTCGTCTTTTTAGTTGCTTTGGAAAAAACTAAAAGTTCAAAAAAAAATTCTTATATGATAGGATGTAAAATATACATCCTGTAATAGAATGCATAGGTGTTAACTTTTTAACAAAATAGGTCTAAAATTATACTTCTGAAATTCTCTGGACTGTGTGTGTTGATGTAAGTGAAATCAGAGGATCTTCTTCTTCTTGTTTTTTCTTTTGGTCCACTAATCACCTCACATATCATATTACACGCACGTTCTTGATCATTAGTCATTGAGGGGTTAGAGATATATCTTCCTTCAACAGGAAGAGAATAAACATTCATTCGATCTTGATCCTTGTGGAGTGAAAAAGACACTATACTGGATCTGCACGGACCTCCTGCTAATATCCATAAATGACTTGTTTTTGGTATATCTACAAGCACTTAATTACTAATAAAGGTGTGTTTATGGAGAACGATGTTTTAAAAAAGAGTCCATAGTGGACGAATAATTTTGTAAATGACTCCGTTGGAAACAGCAAAGCATATTATTATGATTTTGAAAACGTGCAACATCGAAGCATTTGTTCCCTTCCTTTTTTTCTATTTTTATTTTCCGTTCTTTATTTCTTTAATTTTTTTGAGAAGCCATATAATATACTACACCAATTGCGGGTGTCAGCATATGATTTTTTACCTTTACCAACATATTTTCTATTTTAATTGGCAACAGTGTGATCACGAGTCAAACCAAATTTTTATTGGGAGATAAACAATACCTGAAATGCTGGCTAAAATTTTAATAATAAGATCTACTACTTGGGTGTTATAAAATGGCCCTGACAGACGGATCGGCCATTGTACCCCGCGAGTAACTTGAGCATAGAGAGTTATTTGAGTATGAATAAAATTTATTCGTAAATTTTTAGACAGTCAATATTTTTATTCATATTCGCCCGCAAATGGCCGAATGGGTATATGGATTACCCGCAATTTTTTTTTCTTTTTTATTCTTATATTTTTAAATGCAAAACACACACACACACAGACATATATATATACATATATGTATATATATATATACATGTATATATGTATATATACATATATGTATATATGTATATAACATATTACATTTATATGATGTTTATACTATATACATGTATAAAATTAAATATATAAATTCATGTATATACATGTAACATATAGTATACATGTATATATGATATACATATATTTATATATATAATAACATGTTATAATGTAATATATATATATATACATGTATATATAATATACATAATCTATAACATATACATGTATAATATAAACATACTATCAATATACAATAATGTAATTATATATACATATATCTATATATATGCTATAATGTATATATATATAGTATATATGTATATACATATACGTATATACGTATTTACTATATACGTATTATAGTATACGTATATACGAATATACGTATATACGTATACGTTATATAAGTTATAATATGTATAACTAGATATACGTATTATACGTATATGTATTTAATATATGCTATATACTTATACTACATATAGTATATATGATATACATAATATACATATATGTTAGTATATATTATACATATATTATATGTATATATATATGTATATGTAATATCATATATATGTATATATTATACATATCTATTAATAATTATATATAAACATATATATATATCAGTATACATAGTATATGTAGATTATTATATGTATAGTATATATACTATACATATTGTATATTATATATAGACGTATACCTATAATAATATACAACATATATATTATATATTATGTATATATATATATATATATATATATATATATGTATATATATATAATATACATAATATATATGTATATGTATTAATATATATACAACAATATATAGTATATTATATACTATATATATGTATATACATATATACATATATGTAATGTTACATATGACCAGCTACTATGCTATCGCTAGCACGGAGCAGCTCCTCATGCTCCAAGTTGTTTTCGATGAATCGGCTTCCAAATCGACGATCCTACCGTTAGACTTGATCTACACTATTAAAGTATTTAGAAAAAATTTCATATTTTTCGACAATTATGACTATTGATCAAAAGATCTCCAAAATTGACAATTTTAATGGCCCATTGGCATGTTGTGAGCTTAACGTTTGTACAAACAATCAAATGCGATGAAAATTTTATAGAATAATCTTTTCAGCTATTGGTAGAGTATATCAGTATATCCTGATCTGAATTTAAAATCTGATTTATCATTATTTTTTCCATGAGATTTTATTTTCAGGTTCAATTTAGACTATTGTTTGATTAGAGAATATATCGCAAAATTACTGAAATTAGTTTCTAATATACTTTTAATAGGTAGATCAAGTTCTAAACGGAGCATCTTCATCTGGAAGCACTATCATCAAAACAACTTGTGATGCATGGAGCGCTCCTAGCTACGATATATAGTACCTAGTTCTATTAATATCATAATGTATATCTACATTAACATATATATATATATATATATATGTATATATATATATACATATATATATATATATATATAAGTTTTAAAAACGTAATATAATTTATTATTTAAAAGCCTAATATAACTCATTATCTAAAATATCATAATATACAATAAAAATATTTAAAGTCTTAAAGCAAAAATAATTCATAATATATCATAGATAAAAAATTAGGATTAGAGTTTTTAAGATGAATAAATAAAAAATATATATTTTTAATTAAGAAAACATATTTTTTAATTAAAAAAATATGTGTGGGTACTCATGGGTAGGTTACCCAAAATGCCTACAAGTTAATGGATACCCATCTGTTTTATCCATAATTTTTTGGGTTGAAAAAATTAGTACTCATACCCGTAAATTTGCGGGTAATCCGTGGGTATCTACGAGGTCGAAATTGTCAGGTTTAAAAATGAGCTAGACCCTCTCGCCTTTTGGGTGAAGTGGTGAACATATATACTAGTGGAGACATCAGCGCATTATGACGAATAAATATTATTAAAATAAAAAATTATAAATAATAAAATATCAATATAGCTAAGAATAAAATATCAGTAGCAACAATTAAAGTAAAAGTAGTGGATACCAATTAAATTAAAAAAAAAAAAGAAAAATGCTTTCGCCTCTGAAATTCTATACATATTATCATTTCGTTTATAGGTCATGAATTGTTTGAATTACTAAAAAAAAGTAAGGCCAATTTACATAAGAAATTCACAAATTTTGAGCTTTTGCAAAACTGAGCCACATTTTTCAATTTTGCAGATTCGGGCTGGATTTTTCGCCATCGGACGAAATTACCCATATTCCTTTTATTTCTCTCTTTTTTTTTTCTCTCTCTTCTTTTTTTTTTCTTCGCTATTTTTTTTTCTTCCGCCACCCGCCGCTGCGCCCTTTGCTGCACCCTCCCCGCGGCGCTTGCGCTCGCCCTCGCCGCCGCCGCGCTCGCGTTCGCCTACCTCTCTACTACGAGCCCCGCCTCCCCTTCCCTCCTCTCTGTTCAACCCCACCGCGCCCGGATCTCTCCCCCCGATCCTTCCACCCACGTCGCTACCGCTGCCGCTGCCACATCCCACCTTCTCCACTCTGCCGCTCCGCGCTCCGCTGCCGCCGCCGCGAGGGGCCCGCATACCACATGATGCCGCGGTCACCACTTGCGCCATTGCTACTGCTGCATCCCACTTTCTCCGCTCCGCTGCCGTTGCCGCCAGGGGCCTGCATCCCACTTTCTTCGTAGGCTTCAGAGAGGAGGAGAAGAAAGGAGGAAGAAGAGGAAGAAAAAAAAAGTGTAAATTGGAGGAAGAAGAAAAAAAATAATGTAAATTTTACCTAAATGATGTAAAATTGGGCGAAAAATTAGGTCTCCTTTTTACACCATTACATCATTTTTTACACCTTAAAAAATTATATTTTTTGGATGCTTTTATCTCCTTCGCCGGAGAGTAGGACTCGAACGGCGATCTTGAGATGGGCGAGGGCAGCTCATTCAACCGGTCGCACTCCCGTAGGTCCTCCAACTCAAACAACACCGCTAGTCCGGACAGGAACCCACGCCCGGCGTGCTCACGGAGGGAGGCATGGTCCGCACCTGACATCGATGCCGACAGGATGTCGTAGGCGATGCTGAGGTGTGGCCACAGCGGTGCGAGGGATGCGACGGGGGAGTCGTCGTCTTGGAGGAGGGATTCTGGAGGAGGGGGGTGGCGGTAGCAGGGGGAGGCGGGTAGCGGGAGAGGGCGGAAGAGGTTGGCGGACAGCATGGCGAAGAGCGGCCGAAGGATTCCAGGGGGGAGCGGGCGCCGGGCAGAGCGGATGGCGGAGGAAAAAATGGTGAAGGAGAAAAAAGAAGAGAGAGAAAAAAGAAGAGAGAAAGAAAAGGAATAAGGGAATTTTTGTCCGATGGCAAAAAATTCAGTTCGAATCAGTAAAATTGAAAAATGTGATCAAGTTTTGCAAAAGCTCAAAACTTGTGAATTTTTTATGCAAATTGGCCAAAAAGTAAACTGCAATGAAAATTGGCAAATGGTTCATGGGCTTCTTACTTTTTGTATACCACCTAATATATTATAATTTTAAAATTATTTTAATAGACCTTAATTAGAATTCTACAATAGTTATTGTAGGAAAAAAAAAGAAGCTAATTATACATAAAATTAATCAAATCGAGGTCTATATTATACAAATTTATGGGTCTATATAAGATGTGCCTGTACACCGGGTGTGGGGGAAAAGTGATAGTCGAAGGATTCATTTAAAAATTGGCCATTGAAATTTGGAAATTGTGCATTGCCAAGGGTTAAAAAAACCTATTATACGAACCAGGTGGGTGCGTGTGGGTATATATATATATATAGTTATATACCACCTAATATGTAGTGATTAATTTTTTTTTTAAATTATATTTCAATAAACGTCATTTAAAATTCTTCAAAATAGCCTAAAAATTTATTCTTTAAAATAAAATAAAATTATTATTTTAAAATTTACTTTTTATGCATAAGTGTTTTAAAAATTTATCTTTAGAATTGGTGTATAGTGCATCAGGTGCAGCAGAAAGGTTCCGAGGGGTTTATCATCACCCCTTTTGTGGAAAAATAGAGAAAACAATAAATAAAACCGATGTATAAATATACATCCTATAAATTAGAGATTATATCGCATGATATTTTTGATATACGATATTTAAATATCTTACTGTAATAAAAAAAAAGGTTATTTTTTCATATATTTTATAAATCGGTTTACAGCGAAAAATTTCCATGCAAACTAAAATTGAAGAATTTTTTTTTTAAAGTTGCTATCCCAAACGAGTTGGAGGTAACGCTGGTTATGCAATACAGAAAATTCATGAAAATGGAAATTACCCAACAAACCGAAAATTTGTATAGCAGTAGCAAAATGGTTCTTTTCCTTTTGGGATTTAAATCGTCACCGAGTTTTTCACTCATTATTTAAATGAAAAATCTCTTATTCAAGAATAGGGTAATCATATGAGGAAAGATCAAATGTGCACAAATATAATTCATCGAAGAGTGGAGCTACTATACTTTCAAAAATATAAGAGAGTTAGTACTTTTAACTTTTTAGCCCTGGGATAAACTCCTTTGATCATTTCCGATCTTTAAATTATAAATACTATTACCCTTAGGGTGCGTTTGGTTCGAGTTATCCTGGCAGAATTACAGGCAATCCTGCCAGGATAACTATGTTTGGTTAATCCGCTATGTAATCTAGTCGTTAATGTAGGATTACAAATCGAGCAGAATTACATCGAAAATATTAACGGAAGGGGGGTCGTGTATCTTGCATTACTGAAACCCGTTAATACTACATATTATGTAAAATGACAATTTTACCCTCCAACAACCCCAAATCTAATTAACAGCATTATTTCCATCTCTATCTCACCTTCCCCCCGGCCCTCTCTCTCGCACGCCGCTTTCTCTCGCTCTCTCTCTCTGGACGTCTCTCTCTCTCTCTCTCTCTCTCTCTCTCTCTCTCGCGCGCGCGCGCGCGCGAACACCTATCATCTTCTATTGCGTCGTCCTCCCAAGTAATCATCACGATCTCCTTCCCTCCATTCGTCATTTCCGCAAAAAATAATATTCAAATCACCACAACAAGGGCAATTTTGGAAAAAACTATACTTTTATGTCAGGATTACTAAATTTTATAAACTGAACCAAACATATTAATGCTATAAACACTGTAATCTAGTATTACATTACTGTATTAAACCAAACGCTCTAATGTAGCATTAGTAGTAATCTCACGCCGAAATTCAAGATACCTGGATATGTCGAGATACTTTGTAATATTACATAACTCGAACCAAACGGGCCCTTAGGAGATCACTCAACTCTAAGAAGTACCACTATCATCCCAGTCAAGGATTTAAGTACCGTGGCACGGGGTCGCGCCGGAAACTTGTCGGCACGGTACGTCACAGTACATGCCGAGCCGTGCCCATACGTGCTAGTCAAAAATTCTTGTGTGCCGACAGATAATAGCATAAAATATTTATTTTTTTTAACAATAAAATATTCTAACTATTTATTATGTCTTTTTATCACATCTTTTGAACTTTATTGAAAAAATTACTTACTGATTTAAAGAATAGAGGATTTTGAGCTGTGCCATCGAAACGAGGTCTGTATCGTACCGAAATCTTGTTGGCACAGTACTGCACGGTGAATACGGCCCGTACTGACGGGCACTTAAAATCTTGATCCATTACAATCCTTGATCCAATGGCCAAAACATCGAAAACACTAACTGTTTTATACTTCCGAAAGCATAGTAGCTCTACACTTTGTCAAATAGCATTTATATTTTCTCAAACAAAATACTGTAGCAGTGGCGCAGATTAGACTTAATGATAATGAATACGATGACTCAAACAACACTTTCATGGTTCAGGTGCAAGATGCATAGAAGAAACAAGATTTTGCCAACCAATAAAGGCTCCAGAAAGAACCCTGCACAACTCTATAAATAAATATAAAACTGCGAATTCTGAAGCAAATAGAATCTCTTACACTGTCTCATGTGACAAAAAGATCTGCAAGAATTAACCGAAACCCTACATTTAATAGGCGCCAAAAATAAACCGAGCAAAAAACACCCAACTATAACATTTCCTATTCTTATTATTGCTTTACCTTTAACCACACAATCATTAAGGTACGGAACAAGATATAACATAATAGTCTTTATCCTAATTATCAATAAAAGGAAAGATGGATCATGAGATAAAATGAGTACCTCCTCACGACTATCTTGACTGGGAAGGGGAACAGAGAAGACCCGACGCATCAGCACCCACCACCGCCAGCTCACAAACAGTGCAGATTTGCCCCTCAATGGCTGGCATGAAGCGGGACCCACAATATGGGCAGGAAATGTCCTTTTGGCCGCGGTAGATTGGAACGAAAGTAGCCCCACAAACAACAAAGGGATTTCTATAATCGTAATTGAGCTGATTAGCATCTTTCTTATCTCCACAAGCCTGAAGCACCTGCCTTGCCTTCTTCGCTTGGGCCTCACTCGGACTATTCTCTAGAAGCATTCTCGCGAAATTAGCTGCAGTCGCATAATTCCCTCCTTTGAAGCATATGGTCATAGCACTCGTAAGAACGAGCCTCATATGAATCTTTTGAAGCTTACAATTGGTGAAATAAGCTGCCAACTCTTGTTGCCTGACCACATTGTCTTTGATTTCCTTTCTTTTCACTTCAATCTTCAATCCAAGAACATATTCTCGCGCTATCTCAATCAATTCCTTCACTTCATCAACTTCCCTTCTTGAATCCACCACAATGAGTGGCATAGTGTGTAAAATATTAAGGAACTGCCTAAGAGCCTCTGGAAATTTTCCCTCAGTGGTGGCTCGATAAGCTAACTTAAGCTTTTCGTCCATTTGTGAGAATTTGAACACAAGTGCTGGCGGGTTCCTAACATTAGGGCTAGCAGATTCAGTCCATCCTTTTTCAACAGGAAGAGAGAAAACTGGAGCAGTAGCAAAAGCTTGAAGGTATGTGTGGCTGCCCGTGTATAGATCCAAAAATAGTGGTTTCAAAGGGGCAAAATTCTTAATACCCAATTGGCGGCTAAGTAAGCGCATGGCAGTGTCGTAATTTCCAGCAGCAGCATGCTCACCTGCCAAGGAGGATTTCTGGGTCCAGATTTGGCTCACAGGCATGCCAGGTGTGGGGGCCACGAACAAAGTAGAACGAGAATTAGCAGAAGCTTTTGGTGTTTCTAGCTCAGGCGGTAATTCCAAATCCTCTAGATCCCATCCTCCTTCCTCATCATTCTCTTCGTTCACTTCATCCTCATCGGCTTCTGCTGTTACATCACCATTCTGTATCATGCCTTCCACATCAGCAATATCCAGTTCAGCATCACCCCACTCAGCACCATCAGCTTCCTCTTCTTCTTCGTCATGTCCCGCCCTTCCTAAAGTATCCAATCCACCTTCAAAAATACCACGCATCACTCTTAGTAATGGCCAATCCCCACTACACATGAGAGGTAGTGGTGGCATTAAAAGCGAAGAGGTTTTTCCTTCAGGTATAGAGGGGACATTATCACCCAATTCAGCTTTAAGCCGCTCGGCTTCTTCATTAAGCCTGTGAGTGGCAGCAGTGACATAAGCAAGAGGCAAATGACCAACATTTTCCAAGATTTTAACCCGTTCGCGAATATCACCCAAATACATGGCATTGTGAAACTGACCCATTACATCATTCTTAATCTCCGCTATCTTAAGCATCTTGGATAGCTTATCCATGTTACCGGTCACAAGATACAAGAAAGATAGTCTCTCAAAGTTCTTTGTCCTTTGATAAGCATATTCCACAATGCTAGTGTTCCCCTGCCTTAGAGCCTCAATACCAAGCCTGTACCAATAGTCCTTCTCATCTATTTCTTTTGCAGAAGCAACGGCAATCTGTATATTACCACTTTCAACAGCCAGATTGAATCGAGTCCTCTCGTCTTTGACGAAATGGAGAGCCACTTCAGGAAACCCTTTCTGTTGAAGATAAGCAATAACAGCCTGTCCACATAGTTGAGAGTTCTTTATCATACCCATCACATGATCATATCTTTTCCTTAGAAGGGCAAGCTTGAAAATGTACTCCGAAGCATCAATTGAGATAACCCTACTCTTCCCATCTCGATCCAGGCAATAGATAACATTCCCAGAGACCCTAGTTAGGTAAATAGGGACATCTAGAGTTTTTATGATCCCACTGTCCCCATTAGGAAGGCAATACTTGATATGGTTTAAGGTTGTGTAAATAAAGACACCATTTTCATCCCAGGCACCACTTTTAACTCGAATAGTCTCATGAAGTGTGCACCGGTGTACTAATTTCTTATTAGTAATAACTATAGCATGTTTGCTCAAAAGAGCAACAGATTCCATATCACTGGACCAAACTACATACTTGACTGCTGGTGTCTGAAGTTCACCAAGAACCATTCTTTGCTGAAGATCAAAAATTAACACCCTATCCTCCGCCCTACACAGCAAGCTTCCTGTTCCAGCATAAAAAATTGCATCGGTCGCAAAGGGAAGTGCACTCTTCTTCACAATTTCATTCTTTAAATTTTTCACCAACACTTGATTATTGCTCTTTTCGAGAACAGCAAACCTATTTCGAGCTACAAACACAGCTGAAGCACCAGCTCCTTTTTTAGCTTCTTGGATATAATCAGCTCTTCCCGCAGCTTCTTTAGGTACAATATAGAGCTCATATGATCCTCCATCAACATCAGAACAGATTAAAACAGCATTTTCTGTAGGGCTGTATGACAATGTCCTCGGTGCCTGGTTCAAGCAGACCGACCCAGGCCTTCTTATAGGAACCACTTGTGTGTCCTTTTGAGTTGAAAACTCATATACCCTCAAGAACCGATCTTTTACATAATATAAAGTATCACCACTCAACGAAAAAGCAGGGCGCTCTCTTTCCAATTTAAATACGATCATGCCGCTGTCGTGACCGGCAGCAAGAAGGTTCATTTCAGGGTGGGCAGCAAGAATCCAGAAACGGTCATGTTCGCGGCGGAAAGTTTGTATACCTGTTCGTTTTGTTGCATCCCATATGCGGATGGATTTGTCTTCAGAATTGGATACGATGATATCTTGCTTAGCGTGGAACATTACACAGGACACATTATTCATGTGGCCACGCAGTGTGTCCACTTCCCAAGCCTTCGTATCTGTACACGAAGAATAGCAAGGGTTAGTGTAATTGACTGATTCCTATGTTGCCCGGACTAATATATAGCAGATAGAAAACAGATAGAATCTCATACAATTTATTCTACTTTTAGCGAGTGACAAGGTAAAAAAATTCTAGAATATCTCCAAACTAAATTAAAACATCACGATGCTAATAATTCAATTGCTATTTTGGTTTTCTCTGTATGTTCGAAGGTTTGCATTCTCCCGTGTACCATTTGAACCCAAGCAAAGATATCTGAATATCTATGGGCACGTTTTCCATTCTTCATGTTTTTCTCTTTTCGCTTTCTTTATGCTCTATTGGTTAAAGATTTACTTTCTTTGTTACTCAAAGTCAGTTTGCAAACCAAGATTTAAAGTGCCATGGCACAGGGGCGTGCCGCTGTCTGCCTGGCACGGTACGGCATCGGCATGCTTCCGTGCCGACACATGATACGCTTGTGTGCCGATGGATACTCATGACCTCCTACTGGCACGATTTGATATGGACTTATTTCAGCTTTTTTTGTTCCAATAAGTTCTTATAATGCTATTTTGAAAGATTTAATCAAATAATTATAAATATTTGCTATGTATAACTTACTATACTCATTAATTAACATATTTGTAAGTTTTTGTATGTAAAGTACAATTATACCTGATGCAAAATAGAAATTTTTACAAGTTAGAATTTTTAAAATGCAAAGATATCTTTTTTTCTTTTGACTATATTACAGTCTTTCTTTTATAAAATACAAAAAAATTATTTTAAAATTTTATTTTAAAAAGTATTTGAAAAAATTATTTTTTTAATTAATTTTTTCTTGAAAAAATTTAGTAGATCTATCAAAAAAATTAAGCAATAAATTATATGACAAATAAATTAAATAAATTTAAGTATCAATTGATTTAATTTAGCTTTTAATTTTATCAGTATTTTCAATCTTCTAGCGCAAAAATAAACTTTTATGTTTGATGTGGCTCAAAATTTGTTTATTGAGTTCGATTTTGTTCCCTTAATTCGCCAAAAATTTCGCGGTGCAACAAGTTTTGATAAAATAATTTGTGAAGAAAAAATAGATATCTGTGGTGGAAGTAGAGGGCTCGGACAAATCTTTTGTCCGTATATTGATAAACAAAAAAATTAAATTATAATTTTTTTGGCTTACATAATAAGTAAATTTTCGATTTGCAATGTCTTTGGGAGGGCATCAAGTACCCAGAATATTTTGGATATCCCAAAGAACAAAACAAAAGGAAAAAAAAACAAAAAAAATGCAAAAAAAAATTAGCACAGTGCCGGCACGGCACTGTGCCATGGCACGCTGCGCCATGCCGCTCTGTCTCGTGCGGCACGGCACTGCGTACCGCGGCACGAAGGGCGATTCGAGACCCCCCCTATACCGTACGTGCCGCCTCATGCCGTACGGCACGGGGCGGCACTTTAAATGCAAACTCAACTATTTTTTAATAAAAGAAAACAAGGAAAAGTTAATGAAGATTATTTTTCGTTGTCAAACAAAAGTCATATATATAGAGCTTGCAAAGAATTCGACAAAAAAGAATTGTTTAAAACTATCCTTAATAGATTCTCTCAAACTTTGGCAAAAAATATCATGCCAAATTTACAAGTCTTCCAAATTATATTGTAAGACAACAGTGGAATAATAATTTGTGAGAGTACATTCGGCACATAATGATACTCCGATAGATAAAAAAAAACAAAACAATCAGAAGAAGAGATTCTTAAACGTACCATTCATGCGCCACAACTTCACTTGCCGGTCATCAGCTCCAGATACAATAAGAGGCAAGGTGGGGTGGAAAGAAGCCCAATTGACGCCACGATCGTGACCTTCCAGTACATATTTAACAACCACATCAACTCCCCCAAACAAATCAGCATTCATTTGGCTCAATTTCAACATATCATCAGCTGGCGAAACCGTCTTTTTTCTTAAAGCCCCAATATCCCAAACCCTAACAGTTTGATCCAAGGAAGCAGAGACGACCAAGTCCTCCTTTGGATGGAAAGAAGCACACATGACATAGTGATTGTGGCCAGTTAGTACTGAGATGCAAGTTCGAGATTGCCAATTCCAGATCCTAATTGTTTGATCATCACTTGCACTAACTATCCACGGGTATTCGTCATGGAATTGCACAGTGCGGATGTAATCGAGGTGGCCAAGAAGCGTAAAAAGGCACCGGTGGGTCTTATAGTTCCAGACCTTGATCTTGTAGTCATCTCCTGCAAAATGGTAGCATAACAATAACTCTCAATTAAAATTAGTGCATTTTTGAAAGTTGACACCACACAACAAAAAGAGGAATTCCTATTACAAATCATAATCAAATCAAATTTAGCTTAAAATTAGGTCAACAATTCCAGACCTTGTATCTTGCAATCATCTCCCACACTATGGTGGTAGCATAATTGTTGTTACAATTAGCGCATTCTCAAAAATGCACAAATAAAAGAATTCAAATGAAGTTATTCATGCTTTATATATATATATATATATATATATATATATAGAAAGGGAATTCCTTTCTGCAACTCGTAAACCATCAACAATCACGATATCAAATTTGGCTTAAAGTTGGGGAAATGAAACAAGATTTCATTAACAATGGTAGACAAGATAACTATAGAAGATCCCATTAACAATAATAGATGACTAAACACATTAAATGCAGTTTACTAAAATTCACAAAACTGCTGTTTTCCAGAACTTGATCTCCTGGTCGACTATTGCTATATGATAGCATAATAGTTACCGTTACAAAGAGTGCATCCTTGAAAGTTGAAACCACATAAATTTAACAAATTGATTTAAGCCATTCATGCTCAATATTAAAGAAGAACTATGAACATAAACCATAGAAAAAATCCAATTTTTCTCAAAAATGGGAAGCCAAATCAGATCCAATAAACAACAGCAAATAAGAAGAGTACTAAACCATTCAGCATAATTATCATCCCAAGAAGCACATTCTCAATGGTATGAAAATTAAACATATTGCTTTAAACCATTCCTGCCAGACCCAAATATCACCAATAAACAATCAAATCATACCAAAAATTGAAGTGAAGCCAAATCAGATCCCATTACAATAGTAACTAAGATGAGAATTAAACCTATTTGGATTAAATTTAATATAGAATTCATGAATCTGCCCTAGATCAGAACAGATAACCTAAATCCTCCCAGATCTAACACGGAAATTCATCAACTAAAACAGACCAAAGTGCAAATTTTCATGACAACAACAGGAATAGGATTGCGGCGGCGTCACCTCCAGAGACGAAGAGGGGCTGCGTCTTGTGGAAATGGACGCCGCGCACGGGCCCGTCGTGCTCGTCGAAGCGGTCGATTAGGGTTCCCATCCGGTAGTCCCATAGCTGGATCACGCCGCTGTGGAGGCTCGCGAGGATCCACGGTCGCTTGCTGTGGAAGCTGAGCCCCTTCACCCGGTTGCTCTTCGTCTCGAACTTCGTCAACATCTCCTCCCCTCCTCCTCCTCCTCCTCCTCCTCCGTCACCCTCCTCCCACGCTGGCGACTACAACAAACCCTACGAAATCGAAACGGATCGAAGATCGTACCCAAAAACAAAAAAATCCGCAAAAATCAGCGAAAATCACGGCATCGAGGGTTAGGGTTAGGGATCGAGAACGGATCTGAGATCGGGTAGGGGGAGGTCGCTGACCTCAGGATCCGGCGTCGGATCTGGCGCGTCCGAGACGACGAAGAAGAGGAGATCTACGCCGTGGACGGATTCGGAAGAGGCGATGGGATCGCCACAACACCACCACAACGACGACGAGGAGATCGCGCGTTACTCTCTCTCTCTCTCGAGTAATAAAATGTTGGGGTTTCTAAATTCTTACTTCTTCTATGCATTTGATTTTTGTTTTATATATTTAAACACGTATTTGGGTGGGGTGTGGGAATTTATTTATTTATTTATTTATTTATTTTATTTTTTTTCAGTTGCTTCATTGTGAAGGTTGGTAGCCGTTGATTTGATCGCGAGGAGTCATGGGAGAATTATCGGCCGTTGGATGGAATCGATTAGAAGCTTTGATTTTGAGGAACGATGGAAACGCCGAGTTTACATGGGATAATATCTAATATATGCTTCAAAATTTTGAAAATTTCTTATACATCCCTAGTTGACTTCATATTAATTTTAAAAATTTCTTAAAAAATTTCTAAAATTCTATACCTAGAGTTTACTGATAAAATTTGGAGTTTAGAAGGGTATTTTAAAATAAAAAAGTAAATTTAGTTAGAGGTATATAAGCAAGAGCCTCTAGGTCATACTGATTATGAACCACTTTCCTTTATTTTTTCGATAAGTATAAGAAATATAAAATTTAATAAGAATATGTAAAATTATCTGAACTATAGACTATTTTGATTGACCACCCAACTCTTTAAAATTTTATTTTTAATATCAAAAATTTTAATTTATTTGATTTAAATTATTTGATGGCTCTTTCGATACAAACTTTAAGGGCTCGTTTGGTATGGTTACTTTTATAAATTTTTTAAATAATATTTTTATTTTTCATATAATTTAATATGCCCAAGTAGAAAGGCTTTTTTTGTAGTGTCTCTGGAGTTTAGTTATCGGACTGACTGTAGCATTAGTGACTTGTCAATATATCTGTAGAGTATCGGGACGAGTTAGAGGGGTTTTGACGCGAAATAGACGCGAAAACGGATTGAGAGCTGTGAGAGTTGGAGTTCGAACACTGAAATTTGCAAAAGCAGGATTTCGAGTGTTGAGTACTGGTACTTTAGAGGTGTACCAGTACCCCAGAGGGATTACTTGAGTTGTTGCTCTCGGGTTTGTGATGTTTGATGTCGAATATCGGTACCTGTTGGTGAGTACTGGTATTGGCACCGAGTATCGGTACTGCATCGGATTAGTACCGGTACAGCACACCGGGTTGCTGGCTGAGTGCCGGGTACCGGTACCCAAGTTAGATTTGAGTTGGTAAGGGATCTTTTGGTCATTTTGCTGTGATGATATTTCCAACTGACCCCAGCGTGTATATAGGTTCTGGGAGCTTGAAGAACATGGTTAACTTCTTTTTTTTCTCTCTCTCTAGCTTGTATACCCCGTTCATTGAGATGTTGAGGGTCGACCTCATTTCGTTTGTCGGAGCTTTGGAGGGTTGCGCGTGCACCGTGGTTGATTTCGGTTGAGCCCGTTGGAGGTCGAGCTAGTGCGGGGTTACTCCTATCGACTACTAGTCGGTGTTGGACGAGCGTTCGAGGTAGGTTAATGCTTACCAAAATCGTCGAAATTCCTCCTAAGTCGTTGAGTGTCAGCATGTGTTTTCTTATGTTGATTATCATGATTAGTAGCTCGAATTTTTAGATTTTCATGTTTCATGAAATCTGAATTTGGAGCATAGTCTAATGATTTAGATGAATTTTATATGCTAAACTAGGATTTGACTTAGGAGAAAACAAGTTAAACCTATACTGTCACTTTCAAATTGTTAACAGATTTAGCTTCAGGACCTAATTTCGTTATTGTATCATCGCTGTTAGTGCGTCGTGAATATATACTTAGATTAGTGTAGACTCAGTTTACGCTCGTGCTGAGGAGCCGAGCTCGTTTTACAGTAGAGTTTAGACTGTTCTGTGCTATCGGGTGTCGTCGGGGTTGACGGTGGACCCATATATTTATATCTTGTCCTAGACTGTGCCGAGGGCACGTAAACCTTAGTTGTTAGACCAGTTTGACCCATTTGCATTGACTATAGCCTGTGTGAGCCTGATTAAGCTCGACAGAGACACGCTTGAATACTCGGTTGGGTCGCGCCCACGAGTACCACTCCGAGTGAGACTTTTCTTGCATTGTTGTCGCAGCAGTCCAGTTTGGGCAATTTTTGGACCGATCACCCCCGTGGGTTGTGTGCGGTGTAGATTGGATGCAGGCTGGACGAGCCAGTCGGTAGTCCCTTGAGTTGAGTCACTGTGTAGTTAGTGATGCATTTTTATGTCTACAGTAAGCCTAGGTGGGATAGCGATAGTATAGTTGTATATAGTTGTAGAGATTTTTCCAGCTTTCTTACTATCCTTTACCTATTTGTGCCTTACTTGTACTGTAGACTTAGTGGGTGGGTCGTTGAGTTCGATGACAGTACCCACTGAGGACTACTCCGTTTTGCAGTAGTTCTCACACCCAGTTGTTGCCACCTTTTTGCAGAGCCTTCGTCTGCTGCTGTTGTTGCTGATTCTAACCGTGGTAAGGGAGTCGCGAGCTAGATCCCTACCGTCTGTGGTCCCTATGCTAGAGGAGTACCCTTGCAGAGGTAGTTTTGGGATGTTACCTTATACATACAGTTATATGAGTTACTCGCTGGAGCGAGGTTGTACTATGGATTTTTGCATGTACAGTGGACCCGTTTATGTTTTTCTATATATATGTTTCAGTTTTCGCAGCTCTATACTTCTGGTTGTAGCTATAATTGGTTTATAGGTACAGCTATCGCTTTGTATACTCGAAAAATTTCTTTGTATACTCGAAAAATTTCTTTGTATACGGCGCGTCTGTTGACGTGCCCGGGGAAACGTGGTAATCCGGGACGTGACATTTTTTTTGTTGTTACTGTTTGTTAGTTTATAATGTATCCGGCTAAGTGAAAGATGATAATTTGTCTAAAAAATCAGAAGCAAAAAAAGTTATTTTTAAATTTTTATTTTTTGTTGACAAATAAAAATCTTGGATAAAATAATTCCACTCAATCCACTGTTCTTTTCTACACTTTTTGATGTATAAAATTGTATTAAAAATATAAAAAATAAATATGACACCAAATGAGGCCTAAGTTAATTGTTTGCTTTAATGAATTTATAGCTATATAAATTGTATAAAATATACTAATTACAACCATAAGGTAACATGACACATTTAAAATTTGAAATTAAAAAACTCATTATCTCGTTCAAATCAAATAAATTAAATGTTAGCTAGCAAAATAAAAATCTATAAAAATTGGATAGTTAAATTAAATTGGGCGATAGTTGAGGTAAGTTCTATACATATTTGCCCTTAACAATTTTATATTTTACAGCTTAATTTTTCATAAGTTTATTTTTTTTTATGGCCAATTTGTATAAAAAATTCATTAGTTTTGAGTTTTTGCAAAAATAGACTGTCTTTTTGGATTTTGTAGATTCAGTTTGAATTTTTAAAAAACTGACCAAATACCCTTATTCCTTTCTCTTTCTTCTCTTTTTTTTTTTTCCTTTCATTCTTTTTTCTCTCTCTCTGAAGAGGGCGGCGGAGGCGGAGGCGGAGGCGGAGGCGGCCCGCCTCGTCTATGTCCCGTGCCCTCGCCCTCGCCCTCGCCCATGCACCCTTCCTCTGCCTTCCTCACCTCCGACTTCGCCGATGTTGCGCCTTGATTTTTTTTTTTTTTCCTCCCCTACCCTCCTCCACTGCCTTCACAGCTCTTTACAACAGTAAAGAGAGCAGCGTTGCGTCATCTTTCTCTTATTTTTTTTTCTTTCGTTCTTTTTTTTTTTTCTCTTCAACCTCCCTTTACCGCCTCCGCGATCCTTCATGACGGTAACGAGGACAGTACCACATCCTCTCGCATCCTCTTCCTCCGCGTTCGCCGACGCAGGCACCGACGTCGGTGCTAGAAAAGAAGAAGGAGGACTCAGAGCAAGTGCAGGTGAGAGCGGAGATAAGAAAAAAAATATGCAGAAAATTTTAAACAAAAGAATAAAGAATAAAAAATAAGAAAAATATTTTTCTACAAGAAAAATGAAGAACCAGAAAGAAAAAAAGATGATGAAGTTGTACTATTTCATGAGAATGTTGCACTATTTCAGGAATGTTACATTATTTTTGAGAAAATTTACCATTTTTAAGAGAAAAATATACTTTTTGGATAAAAATTGTACTTTTTTGAACGGAAGTTGCATTCTTTAAATAAAAATTACACTATTTGACCGAAAATTGCATTATTTGGCCAAAAAGAGGAGGAGGAGAAGGAGAAGAAATAATATAATTTTTGTCCAAATAGTGTAATTTTCGTTCAAAAAGTGCAACTTTCATCTAAAAATTTTTTTTTTTTTCTCAAAGAGTGTAAATTTTTTCTAAAATGGTGCAATGTTCCCTTAAAACAATGCAATATTTTTCTAAAATAGTGTAAATTCATCATCTTCTTCTTTTCTCTCTGGTTCTTCATTTTTCTTATAGAAAAATTATTTTTTTTAATATTTTATTCTTTATTCTTTTTATTTTTTTATTTTCTAACTCTCACCCGCACTCGCTCCGAGTCCTCCTTCTCTGGCATTAGCGTCAGTGCCTGCATCGGCGAAGGCGGGGGAAGAGGATGCGGCGTTGCTCTCGTTACTATCGTGAGGGTCGCGGAGGCAGTGGATGGGGGTCGAAGATAAAAAAAAAAAGTGAAAGAAAAAAAAGAAGAGGAAGAGGACGTCACACTGCCCTCTTTACTATTGTAAAGAGCCTGGGAGGCGGTGGAGGAGGGTTAGAGAGAGGAAAATAAAAAAGAGTCGAGGTGCGGCCTCGGTAGGGTCGGAGGCG
Source organism: Ananas comosus (assembly GCF_001540865.1). Classification (NCBI taxonomy): domain Eukaryota; kingdom Viridiplantae; phylum Streptophyta; class Magnoliopsida; order Poales; family Bromeliaceae; genus Ananas; species Ananas comosus. Next base: position 9,905,793 of record NC_033629.1, on the reverse strand, counting down.
AGGAAGGCGAAGGGAGGATCCGCAGGCGAGGGTGCACGGGACAGAGGCGAGGCAGGCTGCCTCCGCCTCCGCTTCTCTCTTAGAAGAGAAAGACGAAAAAAAGAACAAGAAAAAAAAAGAGGAAAGGAAAAAGAGAATAATGGTATTTTGGTCAGTTTTTGAAAATCTTGTCTGAATATGCAAAATCCAAAAAGACGGGCTACTTTTATAAAAGTTCAAAACTAATGAATTTTTTATACAAATTGGCTTTTTCTTTATTTCTTATTGTCAAAATATTATTACCTACATCTACGCTTCCTACATTCATTTTGGACATGTTTGGTAAATTAGACCTCTAGGCCCTGTTTGGTTGGAAAATAAAACGGGGATAACAAAAGTTATCCCCGCTATTTCGCCAAACGGAGTATTTTTTTATCGGGATATTTTATCCCAGTCAAATCTTGCTATCCTCGGTTATCCCGAAATAACTTGGAAGTAACTATTCCACCTTGTTGGCGGAATAGTGATATTCCAAGTTTTAATTCCAAGTTTTATTAAGATTATAAATTTAATTAAAACTAAATTATATAGAAATAATATATTATATATTATAATAAATTATTTTTATTATATAATTATTAATTATACTATATTAATATATATTATTTATATTTAAATATTATAATAAATTTAAGTTTAAGTAGAATTTTAAAAAATTTATATATATAAAAAAATTATTTCTATTAAACCATAATTTATAATAAATTATTTTTATTAAATATTATAATGAATTATTTTTTATAACAAATTATGTTTAATTACATTATATTTATATTAAAATCAACCATCACTTTTTTTTTAACTATTCTCTACTATTTCATAAAATTAACCAAACACAATTTTACTTTTAATCCCCACTATTCCGAAATAATAAGCTATTCCGGGGATTAAGAAAAAGGGTTTAGGGTTATTTCATACATGCCCCTGCAAACATAATAAATGGCCAATTTGCATAAAAAATCCACTAGTTTTGATCTTTTGCAAAAGTGGGCCACTTTTTCGATTTTGCAGATTCTGATCGGATTTTCAGCAAACTGACAAAAATACCCTTATTATTTTTCTCTCTGCACTTTCTCTCTCCTTCTTTTTTTTTTTCTCTTGTTCATTTTTTTTCTTGCTCGTGGAAGAAGGCAGCGGAGGCGGAAATGGCCCGCCTCACCTCTCACTTACTCTCCTCCACCGTCTCCGACGACGACGCCTCTCTCACCCTCTCTCACCCTTCCCCGCCCTTCTCGTCCTCTCCCTCTCCCTCCTCCTCTACCGTCTCCGACGATGACGCATCTTTGCCGACACCGACACTGATACCGTAGAGGTCGCTGCGGCGCTGCAGCCTCGGAGCAGGGGGTCATTAGCGGTGTTGTCGCTGGCGCCATGGCCGTTGACAGAGAGGGATGACAAAAAAAAAATTATAGAAGAAGGAAGAAAAAAAAATAAAGATAAAAAATTATAGAAAAAAAAAGAAGAAGATGAAATTGCACAGTTAAAATAAAATTACACTATTTTAAAAGAATGTTGCACTATTATAGACATAAGTTGCACTACTTAAGATATAAACTGCACCCGTTAAGATAAAAATTACACTCTTTAAACGAAAAATACACTTTTTGGGAGATATTTACAATGTTTCTCCTTTTATTGCACTATTTCAGATTTAACTGCATCTTTTAAGATGAAAGTTACACTCTTTAAACGAAAGTTGCACTATTTGAGAGATATTTATACTTTTTCTCATCTTCTTGCACTCTTTGAGATATAAATTACACCCCTTCAAGAGATATTTATACTGTTTCTTCTCTTGTTGTACTATTTCTCCTCTTGTTGCACTGTTTCTCTTTTTGTTACACTATTTCTCCTCTTAAATGGTGCAGTTAAGAGAAAAAATAGTGTAACAAGATGATGCAGTTTACATCTGAAAGAGTGCAATAAGAGGAGAAAGAGTGTAATATTTTTCAAAGAGTGTAAATATCTTTCAAAGAGTGCAATAATGGTGCAATTTCATCTTCATCTTTCTTTTTCAGTGTTTTTCTATCTTTATTTTTTTTCCCTTCTTCTACAATTTTTTTGGGTCACCCCTCTGTGCCAACGGCCACGGCACCGGCGACAACGCCACTAAGGACCCCCTGCTCCGAGGCTGCAGCGCCGCAGTGACCTCCACGGTGTCAGCGTCGGCGAAGATGCGTCGTCGTCGAAGGCGGCAGAGGAGGAGGGAGAAGGAGAGGACGAGAAGGGCGGGGAAGGGCGAGAGAGGCGTCGTCGTCGGAGATGGTGGAGGAAAGTCAGAGAGGGAAAAAAAAAAAGAGTCGCGGCGCTACCTCGACAGGGTCGGAGGCAAGGAAGACGGGGGGTGCGCAGGCAAGGGCAAGGGCAAGGGCAAGGGCGAGGGTGAGAACATGAGGGTGAGAGGCGAGGCGGGCCGTTTCCGCCTCCGCCTCGGCCTCCACTACCTTTTTCGGCGAGAGAAAAAAAAATGAACGAGAAAAGAAAAGGAGAGAGAAAGTGGAGAGAGAAAAAGCAATAAAGGTTTTTTGGTTAGTTTGCTAAAAATTCAGAACGAATCTGCAAAATCGTAAAAAACGGTCCAGTTTTGCAATAGCTCAAAATTTATGAATTTTTTATGCAAATTGGCCTAATTGCAGATATATTTCTGCAAAATTCAACTTTCATATGTTGTTCCTGCAAAAGTTCTAATATTTTCAAATGTATTCATTTGGTTTATTATCGTTAAAACACTGTCTATTTTATAAGTGAAATGACCTTTTTGCCATCACAAATATGTCCCTCCAAAAGTCCAAATTTTTAATTAAAGAGGGGTGAAAGGCCAATTTACCTTATTAATTAACTAGAATTAAATATTTTATCTATGGTTAACTATTTTTTTCTAATGGATCATAACGACAGGGACATATTTGAAAACATCAGGACTTTTATAAAAACATTATATAAAAGTTGAACTTTATAGGAATATATTTATAATTCACTATATTTACAGCGATTTGTATTAAATTAGCCCTAAAAAATTATCCTAATATTCAATATCTCCCAATCAAAGGGGGTCGTAGTGTGCGGAAGTGGGAGCGCTGGACGCTTTCCACTCGGTCAAAATAGTTGGGCCGAATTTGGAACGATTTATTTCACTGGCTTTATGATGGTTGCCAACTTCATATAACATGCCAAACATATGGATGCTTGACTTTTATGAACAAAATGAGCGCAACTGCTGGTCATGTATTTTAAATCTACCACTCATTAATTGTATTTTGTTTTACTTTTCTTCCTATTTAAATTTAAGAAGTTTTATTTGATACTAAGATAGAATGAAGGACAAAAGAGGCCAATCCACGTATGTGTAAATTTGGAGATACATAACACTTGTGTAAGTCAACTTACAATGTTCCAGTTAATTCTAAACGGAGCTAGCTAATCAAGCCAAGTAATAATTGTGGCGCCCCGCTCTCAAGGAAAGTCACTCACTTTAGAACTATTTTAGATTTAGCATGCTTAATACTCTTAACCTTTTGAGAATAACCATCATCCAAAATATTACAATCGAGTTAAAAAGTTTAGTCATATTATATTCTATATATAATTATTTCAAATGCTAAGAAAATTATAGTAATAATCGAAACATATGGGTAGAGATATAAATGAGCCAAGCTTGAGCGAGCTTAGGTTTGGTCGGCTTGCATCAAATTTGCAAAATGCGCTGCTCGAGCTCGAATCGAATCTCTAACAACCAAGCTACATTGTGTCAAGTAATTGGAGGAATTAATCAGCTTGAGATTTGAGCTGCTGTATAAAATCAGAGGTGGGATTCAATGACTAGGCCTGCAGTTATAATCTGTAATTTTATCCATACTACTTTTGGTTGGTAATTATAACTGTAACGCGACTGTGGAAGTTAAAAAACCTTTTGAGGTCTGCCACTTTTATAGTTAATTAGCCTTATTTTAATGTGTAATCATTCAATACCTATTTTTTATTCTTATACAGCTATGGTAAGCTTTTTTCTTCTTTTTTTTTTTTGAGAGAGATATTTTTTTGAGATAGATAGGTAGCACGCTACCTGCTTCGTTTATTTCATTTAGAAATAAACTTAGCTAGAAGTGTGAATTAACTAGGATTCGAACTTGGGTCTCGGTTACCAACCACCAAGCCTTTTGCCACTTGCTCTAGGGACGGCCGGTATTGTAAGCTTGTTATTACTTGCTGCTTGTTGGGCTTTTAGTAGAGCTGCTTTCATGTTTTGTAAGCTTCACGTTCCATCTAGGTTAAGTTGACGAGGAAAGGGAATTAAGCTGCTCGAGGCAATGGGAGAATCAACTTCTCCCTTCTATTTTTATCCAAGTTTCCGTTTTCAGGATTGATTCTTGTAGTTCACTAGTCACTTGCGTAATTCAGTTCTAGAACTATGAACACAATTATTTGCGTGGACACGGTATTATCTAGGATTGAAGATTGAAAAATAAGAGTTCGAGTCAATCTGTTTTTCTTTTTTTCTTTTCTTGAGGTCTCTCTGCTAACTCCACACGATCTTCTCTCTTCCCCTTTCCAAACTCTGCTCGCTAATCTCCATCTTGTTGATTCTTTACCTGTTCGCTTTTCACTGGTGTATTGTTGTTAAGAAGAGGGATTCATTGTTGGAGCCATTTCCTCGTTAATACGTTCGATTTATCCTCATTCTTTCCCTGCTTGATATTTCACACAAGGGTTGTTAATGCAGAAGTCATTGTGCACCAGTGCAACCTATTGTTTTCTGTTTGGCAGAAATTCGAGCAAGGGCTCTGATAAAAAACTACACTAGTATATGGTTTTCCTTTTAAGAAGATCTTGTGAAATTTCATGGTGCTAAAGAATGCTCTTCTTCTTGATTTTGTCCTTATTTTCTTACTGTCTATTCTACTACTAGAAGTTTGTATCAACTCATTAATATTTTTTAAACCTTTCTTTAACCTCTTATATTTCAGGTCACTCAAATTCGGATGAAGAAAGGCCTTACCAAAGTCTTTTATAGTATCAGCACTTGAAGATTGCCGCCGAACTTCATCCTTACGAATTGCTACAACCATCAACAGTAAGTTTTACAGTTTGTTTCGATTATAATTTTATCTTGTTGTGGCATTACTCTCCTTTTGAATAATTTATTGTATATGTACAAAAAAGTTTTATGGTCGCAATGTTAAAGGGTTTGAATTGACGATTTATATCTCATGTATGTCTTTGTCTATGTTGCGATAATCATTAAAAAGCTTCATGAACTTTTTCATAATTGCTAGCTATATTTTAGATATTCCGAAACTAGTTTTTTTTAATCTTTTGAACTCATTTAAGTATCGTCGGTGGTGTGCTCCTTCAGTTGACCTGTTCGTCAGTGTCGAAAGAAGCTAACCTGCGATTTGATGCTGTTAATGATGTTTTTAAACTATAATATTAATACAATAATAAAATCTTTTACAGTGGTTCATGATATAAACACCATTGCACTTTCTCTCTAGGGTAGGGTTACATTTAGACGTAGATAGGTCAACATTTGTCTTAAAAGCATTTTAAAAGCTAGGGACATCCCATGTCTAGCTGTGATGGTAACGTGGCCAAAATTGTGACAGCATGGCCCAGTTCCTTTGCTGTTAGAGATGCATTATTTATACATAGTTAGTTAGTTCGGATTCGGCAAAAATTCGATACTGATATAATACGCATAAAATTTATTTTCTAATTTTTAAATTCGTTAAAAAATTTGACTTAAAAAATAGATTCGGTATAAAATATAAAATATAAGATATAAAATATAAGATATAAAATATAAGATAATTTATATTTAAAAATAAAAATTATAAGTTTTTTATTCATATTTTTAATAATTCGGGAATAATTCACGAATAATTCGGCAGGCCCAAAAATTCGCGAATAATTCTCTTTTTTTGAAAAAAATTCATAAAAGGACCGTTTAATTCGGATTTTCAATAATTCGCGAATAATTCGCGAATTAACTAACTAGGATTTATACTCACAAACATCGTAGCTATGTTTCTTCGGATTGCCAATATCCTTGGTTTTACATCGGTTTGTTTGGCGGTCTTGTTTTTGCTGTGTTTCTATTATTAAGTGAATATGAGCTCCTGATAAAGTTTGTGAAGTCAACTATGGAGCACCCATCGGTTGATTTTGATGGGTCGATTTGAAAAAAGTTCTGCCATCTTGGACTGACGATCACACACAAGGAAAAACAACGAATTCTCTCATTATTATCGAGGTTGCTAATTTTGTATTGCAAGTGATTCTTGAATGTTGGAAGAAATTTCTCCACCACGAATTTGATGGGAGGTTAAAAGGAAATGCACAAATACTTTCCTGAAGCCATGGCAGTAACTTTTTGACTTATCCACCAACCAAGAAGACGATTGCAGGCATGTTGTGAATGTGTGGGTGCAGTTAGAAGCGCAATTTGATTGATTGAGTACTATCTCCTCAACGAGTTTTTATTAAGACAATTTGGTGAGCCGTATGATTCATTTCGTTTGTGAATTTTATTTAAAGAACCGTTTCAATCTTATTAAGGTTTTCTATCTAAATTTCAAGGCCACATATTGAATGGCGGATTTAGAAAGCTCAATAAGGTTGAATGGCAAGCCTCTCATTCAAGTTTTTCCTGCAGTTACGTGCTTCATCGAAGCTATTCAATGATTTCAATGGCACTCTGCCAACATTAGCCCACAGCTATCTGTCTTACGGGGATAAGGTTTTATCCTCCATGCTTCACTTCTGCATGAATCATTCATTTTGGGTGAAGCAACTAGAGCTATGGAAGAGTTCTTCCCCACGATTCGAACATCACCTGTAATTTCGCAGAGATTTGATCTTAGCATTAGAAACATTGTGCATCTATTTTCTCTCGGGCTTCAGATCTTCTCGTTTCTCATTTTCAAATAAGAGAGAGAGAGGGAGAGGGAGAGGGAGAGAGAGTTGTGGCATGTTCCTGGATAAAAATCTCTGCTTAAAACTGAAAAAATACTGCATGCCAAGTGATGACCAATCATATTCCAGAAGTACAGAGCACAGCCACTACTGTGCAAAGCTAAAATGTGCAGTTCAAGTGCTTCTAAAAAAGTAGCAGGTGCTTCGCGAGAGCGTTTACATCCACTGGATAAGCTGAGGAAGTGAAAAAAAAGGAAAGAAAAAGAAATGTTGTTTGAAAAGTTGTGACGATAATGTCGAGGCCTCAAGCTGCCGGAGCCTCTGCCATTTCCTGCTCAACAGGGGTAGTTTGAACAGGGTAATACTTGTAGTGCAGCTCACCAACATCATCTCCCGACAGCTTCTTCCACCCATCAGGTCCAACATGATAAACTACCAAAAAAAAAAAAAAAAAAAAAAAAAAAAAGTCAAAAAGGATTAGAGCAATCAAATTACCATTTGTGAGAAGAGATGAGGTTAGAAATTTGGTCGCAAAATTTGACCCGAATTCAAATTTCATCCTCTCATAGTTTAAGAAGTTGTAATTATTGAGTCCCAAAATCTGTTCTGCACAACAACGAAATCCTTGCTTTAATCTACAGTCTGAAAAAGTGCCTCGGTAGCACAACAATTAGGTTTCTTTGTAAAATTGAAACTCCGAGAAAGAAATCAAAGCCAAGTTCTAACTTCCTGAACGAAACGAAATTGAAATCAAGCTCAAACTTTGGATTGGAACTTCAAGGATGAAATTTCAAACTGAGGCCCAACCATCTTAGGGTCCAAATTGTTGCAATTCAAAATCTGAGCAGAATATTGAAGCAGTGGTCAAACTTCAGGATGTTTTATCTTCACGAAGTAATTAGCAAGTAGCCCTAAACATGAAAACTAGTATAATACATGGATCACATACGAGCAGAGGACCAAGTCAAATAGTCTAGATCGAGTACAACAACATGTATGTCCAAGACGGATGTTATATAAGTGATTTAGCGAGTAGAAAGGTCTCCAAGTGCAAATGCCTTCACAGTTATTCTAGCTTAACTGTATATAGAAATAATGGATGAGCGATAGAAAAGCACATACCACTAACAACACCACCACTTGCTCCATCACGGAATGTGGCGTGATAAATAGCCCTACGTGCCAGCTCAGCAGCTTCCTCGACTGACATGTCGAAGCGGTAGCTGATAAAGTAACACACCGTAGGTAAGTCGAGGAACATTCGATCGTATATAAAACAAGGGTGAGAAAGTCAGTAAAAATTCAACTTCCTACCCATTATCCAGGACACCATAAGCATATGGGGATCCAGACCCTACAGAAAACCTGTTCCCCTTGAGCCTCCCTCCTTCACTGTCCACGTAATATAAACCAGGTCCCTGAGAAAGTAAGAAAAAATAAAGAGGTTTTATTAGCCACACAACTTTGGAAAGAAAACAAAAAAATTGGGTTAATTACAAAATTGGCCCTGAAGTTTGGTCCATCATTTCAATCATTCCTTTTAGTATCTTTTTAGTCTCTGAAATTTGTTCTATGTCAAAACTAATTCTTCCGCTAGTCTCTGCCTTCTAGAAAAGCACCGTCTTTACACCACTGTTAAAATTGAATCATTGTTAGAATTGAAGCGACAAAATACTGCTATGTTAGCATACTCTCATCGATGCTGATGTGGAGTCCTTTTCTTCCTGAGGTGGACAAATGTCGCTAAGGACAAGACTAATTAATACGCAAGGGAAACTTTGGAGACAAAATTGTTAAAAACTTTTGAGGACATAATTGAAGCTGGGGTCAAACTTCAAGGACTAAATTTCTAAGTAATCCAAAAGGCTCTGTAGAAATGTAAGACTTCACCTGAACAGTAGCACATTTTGATATTGCTACATGAACTTTAAAAAGTTTGATTTTACTACCTCACATTTCGTTCCTTTCAATTTTTGAAAATTTCTTCCGAAAAAGAACTTGTCAAACTCCATCAGAATTTAAGGGTTGTTATTAAAAAATTGTGTGGAATATTTTATCAAATAGCAGAATATTAATTTAGATTACAAAATATCCAGTTAAAAAAGTAAAAAATACTGTTAAATTCTGATTTGACACGCTAGACATGTCATAAGATTAAGCAGTAAAATAAAAAAAATTGAAGTTCATATGCCTGTTTTGAAATGCAGCATCGTTCAGATAAAAGATCTATTCATTTATATAGAAGTTTTCTATTCAAGTCAACAAGCACCTTTTCATCCCATCCAGCAATCATGGTACCAATTGAGAGGCCCATCCCTCGATATGAAAAGAGAATATTTGCCAACAGCTTTGAAGCGCCTGTAACTGAGATCCTTCGCTTGTTCGCCAGTTCATGTAGACGGCACTATAAAAGAGGGAGAAGTCATAGAAGATCATGAAAATTATGCAGAATCATTTTAGAGTTCACAAAAGCACACAGAAGTAACAGCACATCCCCATAAAATATTCTATTTTATAAGCAAATGTAACCTTGATTCCCAAGTTCCGATGCCAAAATTGGCAATCAGCAGCTCCTCCAGCCATTGTTCCAAGCATGTAAGGATTGATCTCAATGATTTTCTTCACGCTTTGAGAGGCTGGGTAAAAAGAGGAGAGAGAATGAGATATTAAAGAGCACAGATTTAGTCCAGGTGAGAGCCGATAATGTTACGATCAGGTGCAAACAAAAATTCTTCTGTTGTGAAAGCATGAACTGCCAGTGCATCAAGTTAAAATATTTGGTCCACAAAGCAAATCACCTTTTCTCTTGAGGAAGTTCAGAAGCTACTGCTCTAAGGTGTTCTTATTCAGGAACAAATAATGAACGTTACAGTGACTCTCAGTAAATCAGAATGAAAGCATGACAAACCTTAACACAGTAACAAAATAACACTAAAAACAAAAAGAAAAAAAGTAAACGAAGAAACCAGTGTAAAAAACTGGGATACTTTTCTATGCATCTTGTATCAACATAAGGTACAAAAACAGAAGTGGAAGTGATAAGCATTGGAAGGGTGAAAAACAGAGGGAAAAAAGGGGTCTCCAAACATCAGATTCTCCAGTGAGGAATGTAGAAACATAGTAAAATGAAGAGTGTCTCCCATAACATCTGTGTTTGAAGCAAGAACAAATTAGAAATTTAGAATCCAAGCCTTCTTCCAAGGGTACAAATCTAACCAGACAGAACCCAAAAAACTTCAGGGATTGGGGAAAAGAGAGACCAAGTACCACCTATGGTTCCTTAATAGGACAAACAAATCATACAACAATTAGGCCTGTACGGATGCTGGAACAAGTTATCCCCATATAATAACTCGTACAATTGAGGGATTTTCTTAAATGATTAAAAGTTAGAAGGTGTTTAGTCTGTTACAATATCCTCATAATCATTATTTTTATGATGGCACGTTCCACCTGCCAGGTGGTTTATGAACCTTGAGTAAACAAAAAAGATATGATGAACAAGACGCTCATGCATCCAAAGGTATTGATATCCAAACAAGTTATTTGTGACAAGTAGTGTAGAATGAGATTTTCTTCTGTGATTACAAATCAGAGCTTCAGTTTTTAGGTGCCTCGTCAAATTTGTCTAACATAACATAATCATTTCATTTGCTTCTCATCCTTTTTCCCTTGAGAAGAAAAAAGAACAACTAACCCAACTATGCCTTAATCTCAAGATAGGTAGTCTTATGATCAAACAAAACTACATGGGATTTGTTGTATGAATTACCCTTCCATAAACAAAATTGCAGCAACGTTTTCCCGAATTGCCTCTAATGACTTGACCATGGAGCATCATCTTGATGACTATGGCCTAATGGCCATACATTCCCAGACGACTCAATCCCCTTTAACCCAAAACTAATTCCCCAACCTAACAAGAACATATGCATTATATAGAATCATTACGAATACCATCCATGTTCCAACTTAATTCTATAACCATCTTGGTTCTTAATAATGTCAAAATTTTAAATCAATTTTTGAAATAATGTCAAAATTTTGAAATAATGTCAAAATTTTAAATCATTTTTTTTAAAAAAAATTAAACTTTGAATTGAGTGGATAATTCAAAATATAAAACTAAATTTCGATTTATTCACATTCAAACTTAAAATTACAATTTAAATTTTAATTTGAATCATAAATTTAATTTAAGTTTTAAATAAAATTTGAATAAAACTTTATATAAATTAAAATTTTATTTAAATTCAAATTTATTAGTTAGATTCAAAAGACTTGATTAAATTTTAATTTCTAATTCAAATTCAAATTAAAATTTAAAATTATAAATTTAATTTCTAAATTTAAACTCATATTTTAATTAAAAAAGTTGAAAAAATAAATTTAATCCGAATAAATATCCATTCCGTCCGGATTCAACTTCTAATCTGACCTCCTAGACCGGATTGAAAAACGAGATGATAGGGAGATTCCCATTCCACTCGGGAATCGAAATCGAATGGGACTCCTGAATACCAAACACCCACATACAAATTCATTCATTTCGATTGCAATTTTATGGTGAAAAAGAAGCGAATCAAAAACGCCATAATGTATTATGGGCTAGATAAAGAAATTTCAAAATTCTTTAGACAGCCTGGTGATATACCACACAATTACAATCTAAACCCTAGTAAGAGAGGGCGAGAGCTTACATATGTATCCTCCCATGCTAGCCCTAGAATCCGCCGCGACGATGACGCCCTCCTTGAAGATGAAGGCGAGCGTCGTCGTCCCCTTCGCGTGCTTCAGCGTCTCCTTCGCGTTCTTTTGAAACCCATCGAACTACTCCCAAGCAAAACCGCCCAAGAATTGGCAAGAAAACGAATTAGGGCAAAGATCGGAGGGAGGAAACCCTAGAGAGGTGGACGAAACGAGGAGAGGAGGATCGGATTCGACTCACGTCGTCGCAGGATGGGAGATCGAAGGAGGGGGCGGCGAATACGCCGTCGCCGCCGACGGAGGGGATCAGCGCGGCGGAGGAGGGGATCAGCGCGGCGGAGGAGTCGAGCGCGGTAGCGTCGAGCTTCATCTTCGTTGTAACCAGCGCGTCAATGGCGAGAGCGAGAGCAAAAGCACAAGAGAGAGAGAGAGAGAGAGAGAGAGAGAGAGACCGGGGTCGAGTATGCTACTATGCTATGCTATAAACAGGAAGAGGCACGAGGCTTGGAAGGAAAGAAATGGAAAGGGAGGCCAGAGGCCAGGGGGTAATTTTGCACAGAACTCCCTTGGACGTTTTACGTCTTCAGATTAGTACTTTTCTGTGTGAACATTAAAAAATGAAAAACTTCAAATACCAACCCCTATAGTTTTGCAGTTTCTCACTTTAGTACCTTGTGCTTTAAAATGTATTATTTTAGTACCTATGGTTTTATTTTTCTCTTTTTATTATTCTCTTCACTAATTTTTTTTATTAAATTAGTGACAAAGTTAAAACTAAAGAGCAGTAAAGTGAATATTTGATAAATCATAGGTGGGGTATTTAAAATTTTTTGTATATAATTTAACAAAAAGGTAACAAAGGGGCCGATAAAAAGAGAAAAATGAAACCACAGGTACTAAATTGATACACTTTAAACTATATGATACTAAAGTCAGAAAGTGCAAAACTACATGGGTGTTATTTAAAATTTATCCTTAAAAATTAGTAAAGGGGAATGTAATAAAAATGCTACCTGTGCACTTTTATTTGCTGTATAAATCGCCGTAAAAATATATTTAGTTAGAAATATGAATACGAAGTAATTAAATTTTGAAAATTTAGATTTTAAAAATTTACTCAAAATTAGAATTAGAATTTACCGATAGAAATATACTACCTGTATACTTATATTTCCTTTAATAATAGGGCTAGATATGGCATTAGCTTTCCTCTGTCCTCTGTCCATTCCTCCGCATAAGGTTTTCTTCGTCTCCTTGCGTCCTCCCGGCCCGGCCCTCTTCGTCCCCCATTTGTTTTTGATCCGATCGGGTGGGTGGATCGATGGGGAAGAACGAGTTCCTGACGCCGAAGGCGATCGCGAACCGGATCAAGGCGAAGGGGCTGCAGAAGCTGCGGTGGTATTGCCAGATGTGCCAGAAGCAGTGCCGCGACGAGAACGGGTTCAAGTGCCACTGCATGGGCGAGGGCCACCAGCGCCAGATGCAGGTCTTCGGCCAGAACCCCGACCGCATCGTCGGCGGCTTCTCCGAGGAGTTCGAGCGCGCCTTCCTCGACCTCATGCGCCGCTCCCACCGCTTCTCCCGCGTCGCCGCCACCGTCGTCTACAACGAGTACATCGCCGACCGCCACCACGTCCACATGAACTCCACCCAGTGGGCCACCCTCACCGAATTCGTCAAGCACCTCGGCCGCACCGGCCAGTGCAAGGTCGAGGACACCCCCAAGGGCTGGTTCATCACCTACGTCGACCGCGACTCCGAGACCCTCTTCAAGGACCGCCTCAAGGCCAAGCGCCACAAGGCCGACCTGGCCGACGAGGAGCGCCAGGAGCGCGCCATCGCCCACCAGATCGAGCGCGCCGCCGCTGTCTCCGTCGCTGTTGCCGAGACGCCTCTAGCTTCCGATCCCAACAATCCCACCGCATCTCACACGGATGGTGCCGGCTCCGGGATTACTGGCAATCCCCCCGGCGGAAAGGTCGCATTTTTACTCCAATCCCAATCCGCCTCGGTCTCTTCCAAACCTAGTAATGAGGCTGCGGCCTCAAAGTCCGCCCCCAAGTTAGCGTTCGGCGACGTACCCGATTCGGAGAGCAAGAACGCGAAGAATAGCAGCAGTATTAGGGTTGGTGCTTTGGGAGGTGGTGCCGGTTTGTCGGCGTTGGACGAATTGATGAGGGAGGAGGAGAAGGCGAAAGAGAAGATCAATAGAAAGGACTACTGGCTTTGCGAGGGGATCGTCGTGAAGGTGATGAGTAAGACCTTAGCGGAAAAAGGTTATTATAAGCAGAAAGGGGTGGTGAAAAGGGTCGTTGATAAGTATGTTGGTGAGATTGAGATGCTGGAGAGCAAGCACGTGCTTAGAGTTGATCAGGAGGAGCTGGAGACGGTGATCCCGCAGATTGGAGGGCTTGTAAGAGTAGTCAATGGAGCGTATAGGGGGTCGAATGCGAGGTTAATTTCAGTGGATACGGAGAAGTTTTGCGCGAAGGTGCAAATTGAGAAGGGGGTTTATGATGGGAGGGTTCTTAAAGCTGTAGAGTATGAGGACATCTGCAAAATCTTTCAGTGAGAAACTACTGATTTGATGTCCAGAGAAAAGGTATGCTGTTCTTTAGCTTGTTTTGCCAAGTCTTAAATTAATAGTTGAGCTTGAATCCTATTTTCTTGCTGTGCTGGAAAATCTTACAAAGTTGAGTGCAAAATTAGTTATAAAGTAATAGAAATGAGCTCAGATGAGGGATGGGGATTTATAGGTTCCATGCAATATGAGATCAAGGACATGCCTTTTTATTATTATTATTATTTTTATAGTTCACCTGCCAATGAGACAANGAAAATCTTACAAAGTTGAGTGCAAAATTAGTTATAAAGTAATAGAAATGAGCTCAGATGAGGGATGGGGATTTATAGGTTCCATGCAATATGAGATCAAGGACATGCCTTTTTATTATTATTATTATTTTTATAGTTCACCTGCCAATGAGACAAGGATTATGCTTTAAAAAGCAGATTAAATCAGTTTGGTGACTTCACAATAACTATTTGTGGTTTTTCATTTGGCATAATGACTGTTATGGCTGTACGAAACTACATTCTTTATTGATTTTAACATATACTCCTAATACTTGGGAGTGCTGATTGGATTTTGTTCTTTTCCAATTTATTACGGCATGATTTTAGGACCTAGCATTATTACGGCATGATTTTAGGTTCTAGCAGTGGATCGAAGTTAAACTTGTAGGGCCTCTTTGTACTTAAGATGAAATTACAAAAACATTGTTCTCAACTTGTTTTGCTATATATTTTGTGAATCCTAGTCATTCTGATACTGAAATGCTATGTGAACAAATGATTTTTGTAAGGTATACACATTTGCATTTATGGCTACATTTCATTGAGAGATATTCACGAACCACAGACTAAGGAAGATATCTAACCATTCAAATCCTTAAATTGTATTCAACCTATGATAAAGAACTCAAGTTCAGGTAAAGAAGTAAAAGTTTTAGCTCAACATATATGTATGTTTGTTTTAAAAGCACAAAGAGTAATAGATCAGATTCGCGGGCGTTCCTATGAGGAAACACTTATGATACTAGAATCATGCCTTATTGAGCATCTTATCCCATTCTAAAATTGGTTTATTCTGCGGCAGCAAATGCTAATCATAATATGGGTTTGAAGTTTGAACAAAGTTGATTTATTCATTAGTAAAGCCGAAGCCAATAGGGGTACTATTGTGAAAAAGTCAAGACCCCGGGCTCGAGGACGTAGTTATCTGATAAAAAGACTGACACGTCATATAACAATTGTATTAAAAGAGAAATCTGAATCATTTTTAGATCAATCTAAGATTTAGATTCATATTAAAAAAAATATATAATTGAAAAATATAGGACAAAAAATGAATCCACTTGGTTTAAGACTTGGTACAACAAAAAGTCATCATTCCTTTTGGTTCACACAACCAAAAAATTATTCCGTGGGTCTACAGGAAGATGAAAATAATATGGAATTGTATCAAGAACTATGTACAAAAAAATAGAAAAATATCCTCAGGTTTCGAGGGAATTGCATGTATAACAATTCAAAAAAATATCAATTTGATCCAAGTCATAATCTATATTGGATTCCCAAATTATTAATAGAGGGGCAAACACGAGGAATCAAAGAATTACAGATGAATGTACAAAAGGAGTTTCATTCTGTAAACCGGAGACTCAACATTGCTATCACAAGAGTTGAAAAACCTTATGGACAACCTAATATTCTTGCAGAATATATAGCTTTACAATTAAAAAATAGAGTTTCGTTTCGAAAAGCAATGAAAAAAGCTATTGAATTAACTGAACAAACGGATACAAAGGGAATTCAAGTGCAAATAGCAGGCCGTATCGACGGAAAAGAAATTGCATGTGGCAAATGGATTAGAGAGGGTAGAGTTCCCTTACAAACAATTCGCGATCAAGCGCTAAAATTGATCATTGTTCCTATACAATTCGAACTATTTATGGAGTAGTAGGTATAAAAATTTGGATATTTGTAGACAAGAAATAATCGACCCTGTCTTCCCATTCTGTCCAGTGATAAAACAAAAAATGACAAACTCCATCATTCTTTTTCCGTTAAAAAAAGAACAATTCTAATAGGTTAAATAAAATTTGATTGATCATTGGTATAATTGCTATGCTTAGTGTGTGACTCATTAGTTTTTTCTTTATAGTTTCAAGTTGGGATTAAAAAAAAAGTAGACTGACCCCTGCTTTAAACTTTGTAATTATATAAAATAAACTAATAACCAACTTATTGCTTCGTATTGTCAAGATCCTGAGAAACGGTCACTATGGCTCCGTTTGGTTCGGGAATTAGTAGGAATTAGTTATACCGGGGATGGGTACAAGTATAGGTTTTTATAAGAATAAGGGTATTTTTTTGTTTGGATGAAAATGTGAGTATAAGCTGGAACTAGAAAAATTGTGTTTAGATAAAAATGTGAGTATAAGGTGAAATAGTTGGTAGTTATAAATAGAAAATAATGATATTACCCCTATAATTGAATTTAAATTTTTAAACTTATAATTTTAAATTGAAAATTTTAACTTTTAAATTTTAAATTTTGAAATTAAAATTTAAAATTTTAATTTTCAAAATTTTAATTTTAAATATCAAATTTTAAATTTAAGACAAAATTTAAATTTGAAAGATACAAAATATTCAATTTAAAATTTAAAAACTAAAAATATCAAATTTAAAATTTTAAATTTAAACTTAAAATTTAATTTAAAATTATAAATTTAAATTTAAATTATAAATTATTAAATTTAAAAATTTAAATGTATTTAAAATAAAAATCTCTTTCTCTCTTGCGTGGAGGTTCCCACTTATACACCACTTGTACCGGGTGAGGTGGAACAAGGTTGTATCCCACCTACCAAATGAGCTGTTTGGGTACAATGAGGGGGTAACCCCCTTATCCCCCTTCTTGTACCCAATCCAAACATAGTGATATATAAAGAATAGGATCTATCATATGGTTGTAGCAACTGAAATTCTTTCAAGAAAAAATAAATCTGATTATGGGTTGTAAAGCAAAAAAAAAAAATAAAGGGATATGGATAAATGGAAGGATGATAGAAAGAAAGAACAAAAATATCAATGATATATGATTCCAATATGTATGGTCTATGAATCACGTCATAAAAGGCAGTGTGATAAAGCATCAATACTGATAAGATAATTAGAAATATAAGAATTTCTAAATGAAATAATTTTAAATAAAATAAAATAATAAAGAGCATTCGGGTTAATAAAAACTGAGGAAATTTTCTCAGGAACGAATTTTGTTGGAAGCTCCATTGCAAAGTTCGGACCTAACCATTAATGGAGAAGCTATAGGAATGACAGAACCTGTGATTGCATAGGATTCTATTGAAAACAAATCCTAATAATTCATTGGGTGGGATGGCGGAACGGACCAAGAAAAAATTGATTTATTCTGAGAGGTATGAATTGAACCTACGAATGAACAGGAAAGAGTAAATATTCGCCTGTGAAATCTTTATTTATTGGATTACAATCTTTTGTCGTAATTGATAGAGGTCAAAAAAAATAAGGAAAGGATTCGTTATGTTATAAAAATAAAAAAGAGAAACATTACATTATCTATAAAGATACATAAATGTACACACACGTCTAGCTGTATTGTATATCTTGTATCTACATCTTCCTTCCTATGTAAGAAATTCAATATCAATAAAAGCCATTACTTGGTGTATTATCTATTAATGTGTATCTATAATATTATTGAATTTGAATCCTTTCATTCACGAGGTGCTGAATGAGAAGAAACTCTCCTGTCCGGTTCTGTAGTAGAGATGGAATTAAGAAACAACCATCGACTATAACCCCAAAAGAACCAGATTTCGTAAACAACATAGAGGAAGAATGAAAGGAATATCTTGTCGAGGCAATGATATTTGTTTCGGCAGATACGCTCTTAAGGCACTTGAACCTGCTTGGATTACAGCTAGACAAATAGAAGCAGGGCAAAGAGCAATGAAATGATATGTGCGTCGTGGTGGAAAAATATGGGTACGTATATTTCCAAGAAAACCTGTAACAGTAAGACCCGCGGAAACACGTATGGGTTCGGGGAAGGGATCCCCTGAATATTGGGTATTTGTTGTTAAACGGGGTCGAATACTTTACGAAATAGGTGGAGTATCAGATACTGTAGCTAGAGCAGCTATTGAGATAGCTGCGCGCAAAATGCCTATACGAACTCAATTTCTTATTTCAGGATAGAATGTAACTAAACAAAAAGGAGTATTGGGGATGAAAAAACAACCGCAGGTTTATTTATTTCTGGACGGACAATATTTCTTTTGTTTCTTTCGTACTTTTGCATTAACATAACAGATTGAAATAAGAATGATATGATTCAACCTCGGACGCTTTTGAATGTAGCGGATAACAGCGGAGCTCGAAAATTGATGTGTATTCGAATCATAGGAGCTGGTAATCACCGATATGCTCATATTGGTGATGTTATTGTTGCTGTAATCAAAGAAGCAGTTTCCAATATGCCTCTAGAAAGATCAGAAGTAATTAGAGCTGTAATTGTACGTACATATAAAGAACTCAAACGGGAAAACGGTATGATAATACGATATGATGACAATGCTACAGTTGTCATTGATTAAGAAGGAAATCCAAAAGGAACTCGAGTTTTTGGTGCGATCGCTCGAGAATTGAGACAGTTGAATTTTACTAAAATAGTTTCATTAGCTCCCGAAGTATTATAAATAGTAGTAGATGAGACTATGATATAGTAGGGTATCTGAAATAGATCAAATAGATCAAATTAGTAGATTGTGTCTCACGTATATACTTTATAAAAAAAAAAGGAAAAAAAAAAGGAAACATGTTGATTATATCAAAATTAGGGGGAACCTATAATTCTAGTTCGTCATGGGTAGGGACACTATTGCCGATCTAATAACTTCTATAAGAAATGCTGACATGGATAAAAAAGGAAGGGTTCGAATAGCATCTACAAATATCACCGAAAACATTGTTAAAATACTTCTACGAGAAGGTTTTATTGAAAACGTTCGGAAACATCAGGAAAGTAACAAATATTTCTTGGTTTCAACTCTGCGACATAGAAAAACCAGAAAAGGAATATATAAAACTAGAACCATTTTAAAGCGTATCAGCCGACCCGGCTTACGAATTTATTCCAACTATCAACGAATTCCTAAGATTTTAGGTGGAATGGGAATTGTAATTCTTTCTACTTCTCGAGGTATAATAACAGATCGAGAAGCTCGACTAGAAAGAATTGGAGGAGAAATTTTGTGTTATATATGGTAATCTTCCACCTCTGGTATCCGAATTTGATCTCTAACTTCCTATTTGTAAAATAGAGAGGAAAAGTGAGTTATATAACTCTTCCTCCATTAGTAGATACTTCAAGGAGGTTACCTGGAATGAAAGAACAAAAATTGATTCATGAGGGTTTAATTACTGAATCACTTCCCAACGGTATGTTCCGGGTCCGTTTAGATAATGAAGATCTAATTCTAGGATATGTTTCAGGGAGGATCTATTTAATATGCAGGGGACCAACTTAGTATTGCTGAATGAAGTTAAAAATGAGACGTTATGATTCAACCAGGGGACGTATAATTTATCGACTTCGCAACAAAGATTCGAACGATTAGGTTATTTTTTTAACCATGGGTATACAATTCGAAGTTAAAAAAAAAAAAATTCAAGAGACTTATTCTCTTCCAAGAAGTAAATTCAGAATTAAGGTAAGGAATAAAAAATATGAAAATAAGGGCTTCCGTTCGTAAAATTTGTGAAAAATGTCGACTGATTCGCAGGCGTGGGCGAATTATAGTGATTTGTTCCAATCCGAAACATAAACAGAGACAAGGGTAATCTTTCTAAAAAATAACTTTACTTTCCAAAATTCTAAAATAAGTACCTTATGTAAAAATAAGGTAAAGGATCTGTTTTAACATGAAATGGATATCTCCGTATCTTTTCTTTTTGTATATTTCTGACTCATAAATATGAAATGATAAAATATGACAAAAGCTATACCAAGAATTGGTTCACATAGNTGGAATGGGCATATTGGTTCACGTAAGAATGGGCGTAGAATACCAAAGGGCATTATTCATGTTCAAGTGAGTTTCAACAATACTATTATAACTATTATAGATGTACGAGGTCGGGTAGTTTTTTGGGCCTCCACTGGTACTTCTGGATTCAAAGGCACAAGAAGAGGAACACCTTATGCTGCTCAAACCACAGTGGTAAATGCTATTCATACAGTGGTTGATCAAGGTATGCAACGAGCAAAAGTTATGATGAAGGGTCCTGGTCTCCGAAGAGATGCAGCATTACGAGCCATTCGTAGAAGTGGTATATTATTAAGTTTCGTACATGATATAACACCTATGCCACATAATGGATGTCGACCTCCTAAAAAAAGACGTGTGTAGAAATAAGAATTAAACCGATTTCAAGAGAAATAAATGATTCAATGATCAAATAATAATACTAGTATAGTATGGTTCGAGAGGAAGTAGCGGGATACACTCGAACACTATTGTTATGACATATGTTAAATATAAAAATATATAAACACTGTTCTTTAACAGCTTAAGCTTTTAGAGTACGATGGTTGTTTCCCATGGTATCAGAGCAGGAGGTTCTGAGTTTGAGTCACGTCAGGCTCCTAACATATTAATTTTTTCCCATTTAATTCAAGCCCACGTCATAGGCCTACTAAAAAGTCTCGAGCCCAGACGTGAGGGGAAGTGTTAAATATAAAAATATATAAACACCGTTCTCTAACAACTTAAGCTTATAGAGTATAGCGGTTGTTTCACACTATATAAGCCGTTTATTGTTTGTTCGTTGTCTGTAATTATATTGTTAAGGCTTATTTGTTATTGAACCTGTCACAGAAGGCATCATTCTATACTTGTTTTATATGGTCTTATTTCTGTTTTATTTGATGATGTCTACACAACATAGCATGTTTCTTTTGCTTAGCTGATCCCCACTCTTTGTATATTCATTGCTAGGATTCTTTTGAGTTCTGTTGCGTCAGGTGTGCTTACAGATGCTTTTAGTTTAACAGAAGCAACAATGAATCATCAGTATGAGGTATTTTCCTTGATCGTTATAACTTTGTTTTGTTATGCTTTTGTACAACTAATAAATAATTTGTTATTGCAATCACAATTCAATTCTAGGTTTTAAAAACTGGCTAATTTATTTTGTACAATATGTGTTAGACTTTCTTGTGAGGGGTGCTCTAGCTGTACTTTCTTCTGTGAGTATATAGAATGTGTTGCGTTATCAATCATGCTTAGGGGCCTCAATGAGCGTTAACTTGTACACTAACATTATCTTACAGAAATTCGAAGACCTAGATTTGAATTTTTAATTTTTATGTTGTAAATATGTGCAAAGAGGTTTATAGTATTAAAGTGCCGCAACGTGCCGGCACAGCATGGGGCGGCACTTACCACGCCCCCAAGATGGGGGCATGGTATGGGCAAATTTTTAATTTACATATCCGATCCATACCGTGGGGGGCCCGAGTCCTCCGCTTCCACCACAGACATTCATTTTTTCTTCACAAATTATTTTATCAAAATTTGTCGCATCACGAAACTTTTGACGAATTTGGAAAACAAAATCGAACTCAATAAACAAATTTTGAGGCACATCAAACATAGAATTTTATTTTTACGTTAGAAGATTGAAAATACTGATAAAATTAAAAGCTAAATTAAATCAATTGATACTTAAATTTATTTAATTTATTTGTCATATAATTTATTGCTTAATTTTTTTGATAGATCTAATAATTTTTTGAAAAAATTAATTAAATTTTTTTTTCAAATACTTTCTAAAATAAAATTTTCAAATATTTTTTAAAATAATTTTAAAAATAATTTTTTTGTATTTTATAAAAGAAAGACTATAATATGGTCAAAAGAAAGAAAGAAAGAAAGAAAGAAAGAAATCTTTGCATTTTAAAAATTCTAATGTGTAAAAATTTTTATTTTGTATCAGGTATTGTTGTACTTTACATACAAAAAAGCTTACAAATATGTGAATTGATAAGTATAGTAAACTATACATAGCAAATTTGCATAATTATTTGATTAAATCTTTCAATAAAAGCTTATTGGAACAAAAAAAACTGAAATAAGTCCGTGCCAAAGCGTGCCAGTAGGAGGTCATATGCGTATCAGCGTACCATGTGTGAGCACGGAAGCGTACCGATTGCGTACCATGTCAGGCAAACACCGGCTCCCCCCGTGCCACGGCACTTTAAACCTTGGTTTATAGATGATAAAGGCACTATATATATATTTTCCGTACTTGTGTTATGTTTGTGTGTGTGTGTGTGTGTGTATTCCTTTGTGGTATACTTCTTAATAAGAGAGCTAGGTATTTTTGAAAGAAATTACTAAATATTGTGTATGTTTCTGTCCCAAATGAATTCTTATAGTTATATGTTTAAGAAAAGGGAACTTGCTCTAATATGCATATATGTTATGACATTGACAACCACCTGTCGATCCCTCTTCGCCTAATTGCACTCTCTAAAAGAGTATCGCTATTCTTTGGTACAATATAGGATCAACATCTATCAAGGTTGTCAAAGTGGTGACGGGTCCCTAGCTGGAGGGATCCCCTAATTGCCTAGGCAAACCCAAATCATTAGGCGGGTTGCTTATTGATCTAGGCTGTCATTATGATTGAAAGAAAACTATCTTAATAGCCCAATATAAGAACTTCATATAATGTAGTTGGCCTTTAATATTTTATTACTACTTTACTGTCCACCTTTAATATTTTATTACTATACAGTCTATACTATTTGTTCATTAGTTCTTCACGTAAATATCAGAAATCATTAGTAAAAGTGAAAAAAAGAGGAGAAAACATAAGATAGGCGTGAATTTTATGTTACAACAGAAGGTCCAATTTCATGTTTCAGATAAAATTTTCTAAAGAGAGATCACATCATTGTTTTGTTTAATTGTCATCGATCATATTCTTTTGTATTATTATCACATAACCTTTGTTCTTTGAAAGTAGAACTAAGTATATTGTTTACTTCAATAAATATTTGAACTTCATGTGAAAATCTTAATCAATTGCCTAAGAAGTGCCTAGGCGACTATCAAAGTGGGTTAGGGGGTGCTTAGGACGCCACCTATTGTTTTCGGTACCTAGATTATCCAAATGTTCTTGATCAATGTTTGCCGCTGCCTGGACAACCCTCTTATGTAAAGGTGTCCACGAGGGGAGTTAAGGTGATACTTTGACAATTATTATAATTTCAATATTAGATGAACACTCCAATATATGAAAATTACTCATTTAGCAGGAAGGTCCTTTTGTTAAGAAAACTTGTTAAATTCAGTAGTTGGAAACCTGTGATCTCATAAGTATTTCATTTATGAGCGTCCTTGCTCAAAATGTATTGCTGGAATCTACTTACTTTCTAATCCATAATACATATGAAATACTCCTACATTAGTCATTCTAATTTACATAATAGGCACCCTCTTCTGAGGGCAAATCTATTTCTAAGGTGTGTTATTTTATCTGGTGGTCTTCCATCATTACGAATATTAACATAGAATCGTTCTTGATTGATGGTCTACTTTTTCTCAAGATTATAGCAAAGGCCCTAATTACACCTTTCCTTTATCACGGCACCAGTCAGCTTCTGACCTTCTGTATTTGGTGGATTATGCTGCAATTTTTTCCTTCACATAAAAACATATAGGGCTTTGAAACTTTTCTTTGGAAGCTTTAGTCTTGCACAAAGCCTAGATCAATGCTGGTCTCTTTGCCATTAGCCTAATCTTTATGCATTCTAGTGGATCGCCTTTCGTGACCATTTAGTTTATATGTTTCTATGACTCTTAAACTCTACTTGATACTCGTTCGCAAAACTAATATGCAAAATATTTTAAAGAGCACTGTGCAAATGAACACATTGGGATAGACCAAATCTGAACTTTAGGATTCATGTGGCTATTCTCAACTTCTGGATTCATGTGAGTATAGCTAAAAGACCGTTAGGCAATTTGGTTCTTGTTCAATTGAAAACCGTGGATTGCTTCTTTATTAATATGAAAGAATGCGAACAGATTTCTTGCTTTCCTTTTCCCTTTAATGTATTTTAGTAGTTAAAGAACTGCTTCCGCTCAAAAATCCAGCCCAAGTGATCGTAGATGGAAAGATGGGAAAATTTAGTCACTCGATCATGTCGTGGTTTCTCTAGGTTGATACAGATCTACATGTTAGCAAAAACCATCTCTTGGCAGCTCGTACCGATGAAGCTATATGCATTAATCCAGGAGGCATATCATCAAGTATGGTGGATCGAATAAGTGCTATTGGATTTCACTGCAGGCACACCTCCTTTCATTCATAGTTCTTAGGATGCTGAAAGTGCGATAGAAATATCTTCGTTATTGGAGAAGAGAACAGGCGAGGTAAAATCCCTAATATTTTCCTTGTAAAAGAAGTAAGGGCAATTTGGTTATTTTACCCTCTCCATTAATGTGTACCTCTCTGAAAATATTTCTGAAATTTTAAAAGGGCAAAATGTAGGTTTTGAAAGTCGAGGAAAAGTGAAAAAGTGGGTACGCACAAGGGGGTTTTATGTAATTTAGGCTATATAAAATTACTAAAACAAAATTGTAGAGGATCTTGGTTTGGATTACTTTAGATCATGAGTTACTAGTTTGCTTGAGCTCGGCTTGGTGACCCGGGATTTCCTAAGCATAGCCGTTTGTCAAGAGTCTGGTTAGAAAGAAAAATTCCACCTTTAGATGGAAGGGTGAGGCTGTTAATGTTGACTTTATTTGTTATGTGGACCATGATAGTCGGCGTTGCTGCTGTTGGTAAGTTCCATATTTGATTTTTTCATCTTCTCGTGCCACACGTTGTCATGGATTTTATGGTCGCCTGTCAACGCATCATTACGGGAAAAACATAGCATGTTTTCTGAGATCTTTTTCTGGGTGGTAAGCTACAAAAGTTAAAGAAATTTGATTGAAATTGATTTAATTTGAATTAAAAAATCAGCATTTGTCTCGGTTTTGGATTAACTAGGCTCGATATAGCTCAGTATGGCTAGATTCAATTAGCATCTCAAGGTCGACTTGATTAGAGTTAAATATATGGGTGGCTGAAGATGATTAATGGCTACTAATGGTTTAGACTAGGCTATGGATTGCTTGTGTTTGGTTCTAGTCAGTGCAGTTTCTTAAGCAAAAAGCTTCGCAGAAAATAAATTGTGTACGTAAGAAATCACACATCCTTTTCTTTGATGAGAAACTTCTAGATTGGATTGTTCATTCGAGATATAGAACTCAATTGTGATGTCAGCCTGCAAGTATGTTGCTCTTACTTGTTGTAGAGGAAATCCTGACGCGAACAACAAGCTGCTCCTCTTGGTCACAAGTGGAAACTCTAGTTTTAGTTTCTTGTCTTGCCGTCAAGGATTAAGTATCGCCCCGTGGCGGTCGGTCGTAGAATCAATATGGTTGAATCTTGCAAATTGCATAAAAATTTTAAGAAAATTTTTTTTTCTCTAATTTTGTATTTTATAATTTTTTAAGTTCTAAAAAAAGATAAAACCAAAAGAATTTTTAAAGTTAATCTACTTTAAATTTTTATTCTCTATGAGCTATAGTTTTATTTCATTTTACATCTATAAAAAACTTACCACTATATTAAAATTTCTGAGTATAGGAAGTTAAAAAGAGCCAATATTTATAATTATTTTTCAAAAAGATATATTGGGAACATAAAAACTACGAAAATCGTGCCAAAGCATGCTACTAAGAGGTCATGCGTATTCATTCGCCCGCAAGCGTGCCATGTGTCGGCACGGAGGCATGCTTGTGCTGTATCCTGTCAGTGACAACCGACACATCCTTGTGTTACGATACTTCAATCCTTGCTTGTCGTGTCCTAGCTAGAAAATCATGGTGCCCTAGTGCTGATGGTTCTTGATTTGCTCCACTACATTCACGATCCCATGGCCAATCCAAGCGACAACGAAGGTGATGATGGCGGAGATGAGGAAGTGATGGTAGATTGGCAAAGAAGACGATCGGTGGAGAGGAGACCTGATGGGGTATCATGGCTTGTACTAATTGATAAGGTTTGATTACACCATAACACGCGTTGGGATTCTTCAAAGCATTGTGTTGCCTTCGATGAAGTATATTATGCTTGTATTTCACCAGTCGAAGGAAACTAACTCTTCAAAAGCACCACAACGAGATTGGCCATCTATTTATAGGTCACAAGATTCAAAGAGTCCTGATCCGATTAAAAAGAAAAAAGGAGTGTAATTAAGAATCCAGATTCAAATTATAACTGTGATATAACAATTATAATACTAGTCCTAGGGCTAATTGTGTCGAACTTCTCCATTTGGGGGGGTTAGATGGTGGTTGCGGATTCGTATAGATGTATGTATCTGCGCCATTATCTGATTTGCCGTACTTTTTCGTAGTCAGGTTAGGTAGAAGTTGGTTGGTAGAGTTGTTCTTGATTACTTGAGAGGGATTTGAATAACACGGCCTTTCAATTTCTGAAGCTTCACATCTTCTTTGGAGATTTGTGGTTAGAGTGTTGAATCCTTTTTCAATTTGCACCATGAGTGCCTGCATGAATTTATTTGGTTCTCCATTATCTACACCATATAATAAGTTTGCTTTACTCGATTATACTATTTGGAAGTTGGATGTGCTCTTGCTTCCGAGAAATATCTCTGGTCTTTAATGTACTATCTAAATCCGATACTAACTTACAATATTGAGGGATTTTTTTCGGATTGGAGTTTTTTTTAAAAATTCTATAGGATTTTTTGAACATCTTTTGGGATTTCCTGGTGTTTTAATAATGATTTTTTGGTCGCTTATGGGAACACTTTGAGGGGGCCAAACTTTTACGAAGAGAAGTGTGTATAATAGGGAGGTAGGTATTTGTGATGTTTCATTTTTAATTGGTAATTATAGGTAAATAAATATTTTGGGGGTATTTTATAGTTTTTTCTTTCAAAAATTTCTACGATTTTTTTGAATTTTTTTTTGGTGCGATTTCTTGGTCTTTATAATGATTTTTTGGTGTGATTTCTTTTCTTTAGAAGGCCCAGGAAAATCCTAAAATCCTAAAAACAATGGCCCAAATAAATTAACAAAAATAATAATTATGAAAATTAGAAAAATAAAATACAAACGACTCAATCAAACTTATTACAAGAAATTGACAAATAAATAACAAGACGGCTTGATCCAAGTCCTGTCCAAATTCGGTTGTGCATCATTCACTTCTGCTGCGAATGATCTCCTCTTCGAGAGCATCATGATTGGGAGAAGCAGCTGGAAGTACCAAACCATAATACAAATATGATGTCGTCCGGCACTTGAATGTCGAATAAATTTTATTAGTAATACTGCGATCATCTCGTAGAAAGGAAGATCAACACCCTGAGGTACCCTGAGGTTTTGGCATATGAACTTCTTTAGTTGAAACATTGATGAAGGGATCGATGAATTTGTGATATTGCATCACAGGGATCACGTTCTGGCGACAAAGGATAACCGCTATTGTTTCAAGCTCAATTTGTGGTAGAAGAGGTTTGTAACTCTTCAATCGATGGAGATTGATAGAAGTGGCGAAAGATCGGAAACGAATGGACTGGGTGGTATGGCAGATTGATAGAAGTGGCGAAAGATCGGAAACGAATGGACTGGGTGGTATGGCAGGTGGTGAAACTAGGGTAGAAGACATGATTATCGGACCAGAATTCGAAGGTGGTTTAGGTTTATGACGGGTCAAGTTTAGAACAAGTGTGATTTCAACTATTTATCACGCTCCAAACCCGAGGGACAAACATGCAAGGCAACAAAATATGTAGATATCAAGCAAAATAGTCAATTACAAAATCAAATTAAATACTTATCAGATTTGAATCCACAAAACTAAATTTATTGCTAAAAGTTTTACAAATACTTAACTAACTAGGTAAACAAAATTTCGCGACAACTCTAACCAAGCGAATATATTTTATGTCAGTCACAAATTAAATTTTAAACTAACTACCCTATCTAATTTTATTAACAATAATTCAAAAACAAAAAAATCTCAGTGTGATTACTCGGTCCCTATCTCCCACAAGCTGACTAGACTTCATATCTGCGTAAACAACTATACACCACAAAAGTTGTATTAAGTATACGAATAAAATATTTTCTAAATATTCAAATATAATTTTGTTACAAAAACAAACGATCACTGAGTTTAGTAAAATTCAAAAAACTCAATTTAGAATTTTGTGTCTTATAAAAGTATATTTCACAAAGAACAAAGAGGAAAAAAATTTAAACAAAAGCACTCTTATTTTAAAATTAGATTTGAAATAAAATTAGATTTGAAATAAAATTCTCCGGTAACTAGTGATCTGTTGGCAAAGATTCTAAACACACATCACATGCACTTGAAGGTGCGATCCCAAAGCCAAATCACCCGAAGATGCATTTAAATAGCATCTGAAGGGTTATCACAAAATTGCATCTGAAGGTGTGTTATAAAATTGTACTAGGTAGTACATCACAAAATCGAAGTTAGCTTCTACCACAAAATTCAAATTCACATGGCCAACGTAATTTAAGCAAAATATTAAGAGATCACATTGTAAGATTATTTAACCAATCAAACCTTTAAAAGAGAGCAAGTTATTGAATAGTATAATTTTACAAAATAAGCACAGTTTCTATAGTACACAT
Organism: Ananas comosus; assembly: GCF_001540865.1. Lineage (NCBI taxonomy): Eukaryota > Viridiplantae > Streptophyta > Magnoliopsida > Poales > Bromeliaceae > Ananas > Ananas comosus. The sequence continues at coordinate 9,876,769 of NC_033629.1, read as the reverse complement.
TTTTCAAAATTGCACAACAATCAGAGCAGAACCTTTTAGAGATCAAATTCTTTTAACGATTTGTACCCTTATTTTCAAAAACTATACAAAAAGAATTTTTGTTACCATAACATATTTCTATAATTTTACCAAAATTAAATAAACGGGTGTTAGGTCACTTGCCTCCAATTAATTCGAGTATTGTTCAGTCAAACGACGGGTATCAAATTAATCAACAGAAACTAACTTACCAAATAAAATATCATTACAAGAACAAGACACGAAAATTATCAAAGTTTACTAGGTTGGATTGAGTTTCTAAAAAGACGTCCAATCTCTCCGACACAGGACTAATTACTTCATAAGAAACATTGCGTTTAACAAGTAACAACCAACAACATAATTTGGATAGGATCAAATAGAATATTAGCACCAGCCTAAATATTCCGAACCGTTGGCTTGGATTCAACCGTTTATAAATATTCCGAACACTGCCATCATCAAATCGTTTTTCCTTTCGCTTCTCCCCTGCTTCAAACTCTGTACTCTGTTTCTTGACGCGACAACGGCACATCGTCTCGCTTTTCCGATTTCTGGTTCTGGGAGAGAGAGAGAAAGAGAGAGAGCGCGAACGAGATGGAGTGGGCGCTTCTGCTGTGTCTCCTCGTCCTCTTTGTCTCCGCGTCCCCTGCAGCTTCCTCCGCCGACGCCGGGATGTCCATCTCGACGGGCAGCGGCAGCGGCATCCTCGACCGCATCGCGTGGGACAGCAACATGACCCTCCTCGGCGAGGCGTCGCTCAAGAACGGCACCATCAGCCTCACCTGCGACACCCTCACCACCGGCATCGGCGCCGGCCGAGCCCTCTACTCCCGCCCGGTCCGCTTTCTTGATCGCGCCACCCGCGCCCCGGCCTCCTTCGCCACCACCTTCACATTCTCCATCCGACCCACCACCTGCTCATCCTCCACCTCAGACTCCGCCCGCCACCTCGCCCCCTTCCCCTGCTTCGGCGACGGCCTCGCCTTCCTCCTCACCTCCGACCCCCGCTTCCTCGGCGCCGCCAACGGCTTCTTGGGCCTCTTCTCCGACAGATCCGCCGCCGCCGACCCCGCCACCGTCGCCGTAGAGTTCGACACCAACCTCGACCCCCTGCTCCGCGACATCGACGACAACCACGTGGGCGTCGACGGCGGCGCCATCTTCTCCACCGCCGCCGCCCCCGCCCGCAACGCCGGCGTCGACCTCAAGCGGGGGGTGCCCATGACGGCGTGGGTCGACTACCGCGCCGCCCGCAAGACGCTGCGGATCTGGCTTGGCTACTCGCGCTCGCGCCCGCCGTGCCCGCTGCTCGTCGCACCCGTCGACCTCTCCGCGCTCCTCCGAGAGTTCATGTACGTCGGCTTCTCCGCCTCCAACGGCCGCGGCGCCGCCCTTCACCTCGTGGGCAACTGGAGCTTCCGCACCTTCGGCTTCTCCTCCTCTTCACGTTCCGCTCCTCCCCCACCTTCTTCACCAGCCGACGGCAAGGACAGCAGCACCGGCAGCGATGAATCACTGAATCCTGGCGATGAGATCAGTCCTCCGCCTCCCTGTCTGCCTCGGTGGGGTCCGGTCATCGGGGGCATTGCCGGCGTTCTCTTCTTGATTGCAGCATCGACCACGGTGACTCTCTGGTGCCGTTTCCGATGGAACTTGGACTGCGGCGACTGCAACTGCGGCGGTGATGACGGGGCCAGCAGCACCAGGAGCAGAAAACACAGCTCGGTGAACGGCGAACCAAGGATGAAAGTGCCGACGAGGATTTCTTTGGACGAGGTAATGTCTGCGACCACAGAATTCCACGACAGCAACATCTTGGGCCACGGCGCCTCCGCCACTGTGTACCAAGGGGTGCTGCCCTCTGGGTCAAACGTCGTCGTCAGGCTGCTGTCTCCGCTGCCGCCGCAGCCTTCGTCGTCGTCGACGACCGCCCAAGATACGTGCTCCCGATCTTCTGGTGATGCTAGTACTACCTACTTTAGTTGCAGCTAATACAATACGCACGTATATGAATATATTCCAATAGAATAAATTGCATGTTTTATTTGTTATAATTTCTTTTTCAAACTTTTAGTGTTGTCGTAATTAAGTTCTACATTTTAATTTAGTTGGCTAAATATTAATGTATCGCTAACGTAAATATAACTGATATAACAATATTACGATTGATGATGCGACAATCATTAAGATGTCATATTGTTTATATATCACTCATGTTTCAATATTTAGTCAATTAAATTAGATTGTGACTTAACTATAATAATTTTGAAAGTTCGAGCCAAAATTTATAACAAATTAAAATTTAAGGACTAAAATATCATCCATTTCATAGTTTGAGATCATAGATGCAATTTACTTTATTTACATATCTATAGCAACTATGATAAAATTGAGAGTTTTTTTTTAAAAAAATCAATTTTTTTTGTCATACAGTGTCTGATGTTTAATAAAAAAACCTTCACCTTCATTTGTATTTTTTTGTCTTTTTTTTTTTTTGTGAAAGTGATGCTAGATCTACAACCAAAAATAAACTATAATTCTGCAATATTCTCATCCAAAAGCTATTTTTATAAATAAAACAAAAATTGGCTCTATTGTCATTCAATGCCCAATGTTTAATGCAAAAGCTTTCATTTATAACTTTCTCTGTTAAACTATTTTACAATCCAAACTGAATATAATCCAGTAATCTTTTGTTTATTTGCTTTTTTTGAAAAAGGATGCTAGATCTACAATCGAAAATAAACTGTAATTCTACAATATTCTTATTCAAAAGCTATTTTTATAAGCAAAACGAAAATTGGTTCTATTTTCATTCAATACCCAATGTTTAATGCAAGAGCCTTCATTTATAACTTTCTCTGTTGAAGTATTTTACAATCCAAATTGAATTATCATCCTGTAACACTGTCGTATGAAAGTTAATTTTTATCTATTGTTTTATCATTGTCATTTTTTGTTTTTAAACCAAATAGGAATTAGTATTTGGATAAGAGATGGTAGGAATTACAATTCTTTTTCAATCGTAAAC